>NC_083318.1:100577118-100877118 GCF_963455315.2 Globicephala melas | reverse complement strand
ATAAAAATCTGAAAAAAAGTTAGCTTCCTTTTGCATAAAGGTATCAGTTTGCTATTAATAGCTTTAAAATATGTTGAATGCTTTTGACATGAAAATCACGTACCTCGTTATCATTATTATCAAAAACATTTAGTGAGCATCTCCTATGTACAAAGAGCTGTGTTTGAAGAGTTACAGGGCAGGGCCCTGTCCCAAGGACCTTTGATAGCCTGTCTCAATAAATACTTCATTCTTTCACTTCTTCCTTTGCGGTCGTTCAGATATCACAAAAAGAACATGGCTCAGTGTGTTGGGGTAGTCAAAGGGGCACAAATACTGGGACATTTTGCTGCAATATTTTGTGCATCTCTAAATGCCATCCCTGAATAGCAGCAATGATGATGACAAAATTACAACTGTCATTTATTGGGAACATACAATGTCAAAGCACTGTGCTAAGTGGTTTAAATAATCACTAGATTCTCCCAGCCACTCCAGGAGATTTCTCTCGTATTATTCCCATTTTATACATGGAGTCTGAGCTTAGAGGGTTTGAGAAACTTCTAGTCTTTTAGTAAGAGGCAGATCTTGAATTTAAGCTCAGTCCTGACTTCAAAGCCATATTTCTAATCATTTTGCCCTGTGGTTTAGTTCTGCATGGTATACAAAGAAGAATGTATTTATTTGTTTAAAACTTATTTGTTTGATATCTACAATGTGAAAAACAACGCGTGTCAAATTCACAGGCAAGGTTTTAATTAAGAAGCAAATTTCAGGAGGGTCCTGTGCTGAAACACAAAGTGACCAGATCTTTATGTATTTTGTCAAATGTTGGAACCCCAGATGATGAGAGACAGAAACATCAATAACTTTATGTACCAGTTCACTTATCTATGTCTGCTTAGGAGATGCACAAAATTATTTAGGAAGATTCAAAATATGTGCTCTCACTGTCTCCTTTATCAACAAAACAGTGGCATAGAAGTCTACTTTATTCTTTGGTTATTCTTTTAAAAACTACTCAAAAAGATTTAGAGTAAAGGTTATTAGTGGTTGAAATGATTATTGATATGCTGAAATCCTCCATGTAGACCCTGTCATCAAGCAGCAACCTGATTCTGCATGAAAAAAGGGGTTTTCAGTGGAGACGGGAAGTTTCAGGCAGTAAGCGTCATTCCTATTAAGTTCCTCAGTCAGCGGCCTCCCCGTGGTCCCTGCACCTCCCCTGACTTTCAGATTCAGTGTCAACATGATTCAATTTGAATGAAAGAAATATTTAAGATTTTCAGAAGAAAACAGAAATGGCATCTCCTACTAACTCTATTAAATGTTTTTGTGGGATGTAGAGTTCTTAATCACTGCGAACATGAAGGAATACAGGAAGGAAACTAGTGTTCTTGTCTAAATGTCAGTTGAAAGAAGAATGCTCAGGTCAAGTCTCTGTGTTTACCAACCAAAATTTGGAAATAGATGATTTTAAAATCCCATTTAATCTTGCTGGAGAGGGTGTGGAGAAAAGGGAACCCTCCTACACTGTTGGTGGGAACGTAAATTGGTTCAGCCACTGTGGAGAACAGTATGGAGGTTCCTTAAAAAACTAAAAATAAGGCTACCATATAATCTAGCAATTCCACTCCGGGGCATATATCCAGAGAAAGCCATAATTCGAAAAAATACGTGTACCCCAATGTTCATTGCAGCACTATTTATTTTTTAATTGGGGTATAGTTGCTTTACAATGTTGTGTTAGTTTCTGCTGTACAATGAAGTGAATCAGCTATACGTATACATATATCCCCTCCCTCTTGGACCTCCCTCCCACCCCACCCCCATCCCACACATCTAGGTCACCAGAGAGCACTGAGCTGAGCTCCCTGTGCTGTACAGCAGGTTCCCACTAGCTGTCTGTTTTACACATGGTGGTGTATATATGTCAATCCCAATCTCCCATTTCATCCCACCCCGCTTTCCCCTCTCCATGTCCACACATCCTGCCAAGACATGGAAGCATCCCAAATGTCCATCAAAAGAGGAATGGATAAAGAAGACGTGGTACATATATACAATGGAATATTAGCCATTAAGAAAAGAACAAAATAATGCCATTTGCAGCAACATGGATGGATCTAGAGATTATCATAATAAATGAGGTAAGCCAGTCAGAGAAAGACAAATATCATATGGTATCACTCATCTGTGGAATCTAATTTAAAAAAATGGTACAAATGAACTTATTTACAAAACAGAAAATCAGTGGAACAGGATAGAAAGCCCAGAGATAAACCCATGCACATATGGTCACCTTATCTTTGATAAAGGAGGTAGGAATGTACAGTGGAGAAAGGACAGCCTCTTCAATAAGTGGTGCTGGGAAAACTGGACAGTTACATGTAAAAGTATGAGATTAGATCACTCCCTAACACCATACACAAAAATAAGCTCAAAATGGATTAAAGAGCTAAATGTAAGGCCAGAAACTATCAAACTCTTAGAGGAAAACATAGGCAGAACACTCTATGACATAAGTCACAGCAAGATTCTTTTTGACCCACCTCCTAGAGAAATGGAAATAAAAATAAAAATAAATAAATGGGACCTAATGAAACTTCAAAGCTTTTGCACAGCAAAGGAAACCATAAACAAGACCGAAAGACAACCCTCAGAATGGGAGAAAATATTTGTAAATGAAGCAACTGACAAAAGATTAATCTCCAAAATTTATAAGCAGCTCATGCAGCTCAATAACAAAAAAACAAACAACCCAATCCAAAAATGGGCAGAAGACCTAAATAGACATTTCTCCAAAGAAGATATACAGACTGCCAACAAACACATGAAAGAATGCTCAGCATCATTAACCATTAGAGAAATGCAAATCAAAACTACAATGAGATGTCATCTCACACCAGTCAGAATGGCTATCATCAAAAAATCTAGAAACAATAAATGCTGGAGAGGGTGTGGAGAAACGGGAACACTCTTGCACTGCTGGTGGGAATGTGAATTGGTACAGCCACTATGGAGAACAGTATGGAGGTTCCTTAAAAAACTACAAATAGAACTACCATATGACCCAGCAATCCCACTACTGGGCATATACCCTGAGAAAACCATAATTCAAAAAGAGTCATGTACCAAAATGTTCATTGCAGCTCTATTTACAATAGCCCGGAGATGGAAACAACCTAAGTGTCCATCATCGGATGAATGGATAAAGAAGATGTGGCACATATATACAATGGAATATTACTCAGCCATAAAAAGAAACGAAATTGAGCTATTTGTAATGAGGTGGATAGACCTAGAGTCTGTCATACAGAGTGAAGTAAGTCAGAAAGAGAAAGACAAATACCGTAGGCTAACACATATATATGGAATTTAAGAAAAAAAATGTCATGAAGAACCTAAGGGTAAGACAGGAATGAAGACACAGACCTACTAGAGAATGGACTTGAGGCTATGGGGAGGGGGAAGGGTAAGCTGTGACAAAGTGAGAGAGAGGCATGGACATATATACACTACCAAACGTAAGGTAGATAGCTAGTGGGAAGCAGCCGCATAGCACAGGGAGATCAGCTTGGTGCTTTGTGACTGCCTGGAGGGTTGGGATAGGGAGGGTGGGAGGGAGGGAGATGCAAGAGGGAAGAGATATGGGAACATGTGTATATGTATAACTGATTCACTTTGTTATAAAGCAGAAACTAACACACCATTGTAAAGCAATTATACTCCAATAAAGATGTAACAAAAAAACCAAAAACAGAAACAGACTTACAGTTATCGAAAGCAAACTTATGGATACCAAAGGTGAAATGTGGGGGGGAGGGATAAATCAAAAACTTGGGATGAACATACGCACACTACTATATATAGGATAGGTAGCCAACAAAGACCTACTGTATAGCACAGGAAACTCTACTAAATATTCTGTAATGACCTATATGAGAAAAGAATCTAAAAACGAATGAATATATGTATATGTATAACTGAATCACTTTGCTGTACATCTGAAACTAGCACAACATTGTAAATGAACTACACTCCAATAAAATTAATATTTAAAAAAATTAAAATTGTAATGCAAAAAAATGTCTCCTTTAATCAAAAAACAGTTTGGGAAAGAACCTGACCTCTACAACCTTAACTCCATTCTGTTGTATGGCAGCGATTTGGACAGATGCTTCTGTTGGTGTTTCTTTAAGTAGTTATTAAATATTTGTTGAAGGAATGTATGAATGAACATCTTTTCTTCCACTAGTCTGATTGTACATTCCTTGAAAGCATAGACCAGCTTATTCCTCTTTTTGGTCTCAGCCTTTTGCTGCATACTACATGCTTAATACATTTTTATTGAATGAATACATTTGTTATCGCCATTTTACAGACAAGGAAACCAAGACAGAGAAAGATTAAATAATTAGTCTTGTCACACGATTAACAAATGTTGGAGAGTCAGGATTTGGTTCCTGGTTTCAGAGCAGGAGTTCTTAGCCATAATGATAATATGTAGCAAATTAAAGACATCCACAAATTCTTCAACATTCCTCTCACCTAGAGATGAGATCTTTGCCTCTTTCTCCTTGAATCTGGGTCAGTTATGGGACTTCTTGGGTCAATAGAATATGGAGGAAATAATACTATCAACAGTTTTTGGGCCTAGGCTTTAAAAGATTGGCTGCTTTCACTTCTTGTCTCTTTAGGATATCTGAACTACCATGTAAAAAGTCTGACTACCCTGGTAGTCTCACAGAGGTGCTCCAGCTGAGATCCCAGCTGTGCTTGGCCTTCCAGCCATCCCCACTAAGACACCAGACACATGAGTGAAACCATCCAGTTTAGATCCTCTGCCAGCTGAGTACCACCAAGAGACCTCAGTGAATGCCATGTAGAACATAAGAAACTTCCAGCTGAGTTCTGAATTCCTGATCCATGGAATTGTGAGATACGAAAAACAACCAAAATAACAGTAATGACGATGACACCAGCAGCACCAGTACAACTAAGGCTGTAGTTTAAGCCACTAAGTTTGGCATAGTTTATTATGTATAGCAATAGATAACTTGGAAGGAGGTATATTTTTGAATGGAAAGATACAGAAATCCACAGACCTCAAGATGGAAGAATATCTGTCTGAGGAAAGAGAGAGATAAATAGAGTTACTATTGCTGTGGGAAGTTACTATAAACTTAGCCATATGGGTGACGTAGATCATGCTTTCTTGACACAGAGGCAAAACATGGTGAAGATGAATGACTTATTCTGCTAAAAATAGACTATGTGAATAAATCTGGACTCAATTTGCTAATAATTTAGTTGCTTTGGTGGTAGAGGATGTAACTGAGAACTACCCTTAACTTCAAGTTTCTCCTTGGATGTCTAACAGGTGTCTCAAATTTAACATGTCTAACACCAACTCAAGGTTTTCACTTTTTCTTCCCCAAACTACTACTCCTTCAGTCTTACATATCTCAACAGATGACAATCATACTTTACAGTTTCTCAGGTTCAAAACTTGGAAGTTTTAAACTCTTCCCACATCCAATATTCAATCCAACTATGGTTTCATCTACCTTACCTTCAAATTCCAGCAGTTCTATGGGAGGGCAACAGGTTTTGTATGAAGAAAAATGAGGCCCATAGTCAATTATATTTGAAAAATTGATGAGGTTTTTTAATTGTAAGATAAAAAATTTAGGGCTACCACAGTTTAGGGTAATATGCTTTATGACTCAGACAATTTTTTTCCAAAACTTATTTGACCAGGATTAGTGTTACATGGAATAAACTTGGGGAAAACTGCTCTAGGCATTATATATCCTGTATTCAGTAAAGTATTTAATAGTCTTTATGACATTGTTGTGGACATGAAAGAGAAATGTGGGATGCATGAGAATATTGTCAAGTGGGTTTACATTTGGTCAAACAAACATTTACAAAAAGAGACCAATTTCAGCATAGAGGTTTTTTTTTTTTATGCCATGCTTAATGCCTTTATCACCAGATTAAACGGCAATATGGAAGCTTAGCAAATTTGTGGATGCTCACAAAATTGAAAGAGCTGGCTAATACATTGGATAGATTCAAAACATTTTCTTTAGATTGAAATGTTGAATTGAAAGCATCAAGATGATATTGTGCAGGTATAAGTAGAAAAAAATCTACATACTTAATTTTCAAGAGAAGTCTACTAATTAAACGTAAGATTGAGGTAGACTTGGCCTGACAGCAGTTTATGTGAAAAAGACAAGTTTATGTAGTTGCAAAAAATGCTTATGCAATATTAAATTGAATTTATAGAGAAGTCCAGACAAATAGACTTGATAAATAAATATGTGCATATCATAAACTTGCTCAAGGTATTTGCAGCAACACAGATGGATGTGGAGGGTATTATGTTAAATGAAATAAATCAGACAGAGAAAGAAAAATACTGTAAGTTTTCACTTATATGTGCAATCTAAAAAACAAAACAAATTAACAAATAAAACAGAAACAGACTCACAGATACAGAAAACAAACTAGTGGTTGCCAGAGGGGAGATGAACGAAATAGGTGAAGGGGCTTAAGAGGTACAGACTACCAGTTATAAAATGAATAAATCACAGAGATGTACTATATGGCAGAGGAAATTAGTCAGTAATATCAAAATAACTTTGTATGGTGCATAATCTATAAAGATATTGAATCATTATGTTGTATACCTGAAACTAATAAGTCAACTATACTTCAATAAAAAATTTAAAAAAAAATTCTCAAGGCAAGGTTTTAGGCCGTTTGTTCATTTCAGAAGTCTCATCCCCTCTGCTCAGTCATGCTACTTTTTGTTTCTCTCTGGTCAGCAACCTCCCATTCCCAAGCCTTTACATTTTCTTTTACCTCAAGCCCTTTCCTCATGCATTCCTTATCTTCTTGTTACTTCTTTTCCTCTGTCTTAGTTAGGATACACTAACTACTGTAAAAGCCCCACAAATTTCTGTATTAATCAGTGTAGGTATTAGCTATAATATAAAACCTCCAAAATTTCAGATGATTGAAATAATACGAGATCACTTTTTACCCAGACAGTAATTTAATGCAAGTGTTCCTTGTTGGGTAGATCTCCTACCCTTATCTAGCTTCTGAACTCAATATCTCTAGCAAAATTCTAGAATTAATTATTGATCAGATGGTATATAAAAAGGACAAAGTACATTTATTCTAATATTTTTAGCATCCAGCAAAGGGACTGGCATTCATTCATTGATATAACAAGTACTTATTGAGTGCCAACTTTGTTTCAGCCATTGTTTTAGATTCTGGTAAAATGACAAGCAAGGCAGAAAATGTTACTGTTTTCATGGAGTTTATATTATGTGGGGAAGAGACAGATAATAGTCAGTGAATGAGATACTTTCTGATAATAATAGTGCTCTGAAGAAAATACAGCTGAGTGATGTAATAGAGATTGTGCATTTGGGAATTCTTCAGATTGGTAGACTTTGTTGAAAAGATGAAGCTTGAACCGAAACCTGTCAAGATGGAGCTGGCCGTACAGAGATCTGGTGAGAGGGTGTCTCAAGCAGAAGAAAGATTAGGCACAAAGGCTTCAAGCAGGAATGAGTTTGGTGTGTTCTGGGAATAGGAAAAGGATCGGAGATGAATTTGTAGAAGTAATAGGGGTTGAGGTCTTATAGGGCCATATAGGCTGTGCTAAGGAGTTTGGATTTTATTCTGAACTTGATTAGAAATAAACTGAGTGTTTTCAGCAGAGAATGGTATGACCTGATTTACGTTTTTCAAAGTTAGCTCTGGCTGGTGCACAGGGACTAGGTTTTAAAGGGGGCTACAGCAGAAGCAAGGAGATCAGCAGAGGTAGGAGGCTGCAATAATGCAGGTAAGAGACTTGGTTGAGGATGGTAACAGTGGAAAATGCACTGAAGTGGACAAACGTGGGGTATTTTTTTAGAGTGAGTGTTGACAGGACTTGTTGACAGATTTGGATTTGGCGGTGAGCAGTTGGTGAGTGGTGGTGACATTTACTGAGGTGAGGAACAGTGGTACAAGTTAGAGTAGAGGTGGGGGAATAAAGAGTCCTAATTTGAATATTCAACTCTGAGATACCAACTAAATATCCAAATGGAGATATCAAATATACGTATCTAAAATGTGGAAGAAAGATTAGAACTGAATGCATCAGATTTGCGGTCATTGGCCTATTTATAAGATGGCCACAGCATTCTGTAGCACCCATTCAAACAGGCAGAAAAGTCTTCCATGCCTTGTCTCTTTTCCAAGAAAGAAAGAAGTTTATCAGACTTATCTTCATGCTCATTGGCTTGAATTGCATCACATGACCCTAAGTCAGCTGTTGGCAAGGGTAATGGGATCACCATGTTTGGCTTGTCTTAAGCAGGACTGGCCCCTGGGCTGGGGATGGGGCCAGCCTTCCCCAACTTATAAGGCAACATGGAGAAAGTGTAGAGGTGTGGACAAAATCAAGGGAAGCAGGAAAGAGTGGATGGATGTTAGGGAGGCAATCAATATTCTAGCTAAAGCCCAATTCGGTTTTCTCATCATTAAACAGGCCAGTGTCTTACCTCATGGAATATGTGTGAGACAGTGGTGTGAAAGCGTTTTATAAACTATAGAAACTATTTTACTACTTAAAATACTTAAGTTAGTCTGAATCAGATTATCCTTAACATTTCTCCATTTCTCCATTTCACTCAAGGGTTGCCAGTGCTCTGGTAATATTTGTTATTATGTTGTGGAAATATTTTTTCAAAACATTAGGAAATGAACACAAAAAATAAGTTTAGTTGCTCTTAGCACATTTTCTTTCCACCAATAGATTTACATATGTTTTCCTCTTATTATGCATTGCTAATGTTTTCTCCTTCTTTTTTATATTCACAGGCTCCTACACATGAAACATGGTATCATTTCAAAATTAGATATTTATGGAAATGAGATGTTCGTTAATAAAAGCCTGCAGAAGTCTCTGAGGCATTCATTTGCCCATTGATAGCAACACGTAAGAAAGTGATGTACCTGAGGTGAGTGTTGGCAAAGTTGAAATGATCATTTCACAATTTTTAAGGGCCTACAAGGTGGTAGGTCCTGACCTAGAATACAGGAATTACCAGTTCCAATTATAGGTTTAATGCACATTGTATTATTGTATTCTACTTGCTTTTAAACATCAAAACCATAAATTCATAGTAAAATAATGCAGTTTATCCAAAGATAATTTTGTTCCATTTTTCTGGGTCTATATTTCCCCCATTTTAAAAGGAGATAAACTTTGAAAAAAAAAATGAATCTGAGTAGAATAAAATTAACCAAAGT
This sequence comes from Globicephala melas, assembly GCF_963455315.2. Taxonomy (NCBI): domain Eukaryota; kingdom Metazoa; phylum Chordata; class Mammalia; order Artiodactyla; family Delphinidae; genus Globicephala; species Globicephala melas. Next base: position 100,867,812 of record NC_083318.1, on the reverse strand, counting down.
GTGGGGTGAATGTGGGGGGCTGGGAGTTATTTGTCGCAGAGGAGGATGGAGCTCTTGTATTTCTCTTGTACCATGTTTTTTAACTCTTTAACTCTTCACTGGTATGAGTCCTTTACAGAAAACTTCTTGGACTTTGTTGATGGTAAAGCAGGAATCACTGATTTTAGGCTGGTGACAGACTGACTTCTGTGGTCAAAGGCTGTTGGCATTGGGTTCCTGACTGATACAAAAGGGCATCTTTTCCCCAGTTTTTAAATAGATATTTCCTTTTATCACAAATGCTTTGGGGCAACGCACATGGTTGTATTGTTTTGTTTTTAGCCATTTGTTCATTCTACAAATATTTATTGTGTGTTCACATGTGTTAGGCCCTATACTAAGGTTTTAAATAAAATAAATATGATCTTTCACTCTATAGGTCATATCCATTAGCAAGGAAGACAATCATTAAACTAATAATCAGATCTGCACCTAACATTTATAGGGCCTGGGGCAAGAGGACACATGGATGCCATGAATCAAATATTTAAATTTATAAGTGATAAGCTCTGCCCTAGGCCCAATTCACATTCCTTTCCAAAGCCTGGAAACTCACACCCTGGGGATGATCCTTGTGACCTGGAGGCTAAAGGAACCTTACTCTCTCCCAGGTCAGTTCTGCCACCTGTGAGCCTGAGTAGCAACAGGGAACTTTTAGCATAGCGCAGGAAAGAAGGGGGCAGGGTCTCGGAGTCCAGGGTGGTGACTGAACTCACCTGGCACTGGAATAGGAAAGGGCATTGTCCAGGTGTCCAGGGAACTGGGCTGGGAGGTCCTGTTCCTCGTGCTTCACTTTTCATCCCCTTTTAGGCAGTTCTAAGCACCTCTCTATCAGAGAAGCGAGGGATGGCGTGTAGTCCTCTGGGAAATGCCGTCTGCTCTGGGTGTTCTTGGGAAGGACAACTTCAAACAAAGGGAGCCCTCACTATCCATTTCCCAGGGCAAAGGCTAAGGTTTTCTTCTTCTCCAACCATAGGCTCACTCGCTGTCAGCCTGGCATGCTTTGGTCTGCATGGTTCAGCTTGCTCAGAGCATCCTTCTTCCATAATTCACTCAAAAATAGACTGAACTCTCAACAGTCTTTCTTTGGAGAATGAAAAAGGAAAAAAAGATATGTGCATTTTGATATATGTGACATGTGTGATTCTCTAAAGCAAGGGGCCTAGGACAGAATTCCTTCTGCCTGGGTTTAAGCAGGTTTGCCGGTCATTCTTACACATGCATGTGTAGTTACAAGCCATGATAAGGGCTATGAAGGAGGAGACAGAGGGCTGGGAGGGAGTCTACACAGGAACCCCAGCTGGAGAAGTGCTGCTTATGGGCTTAATCAGGGAAGGCCCCCTGGAGGAAGTTACATATCAACTGAGACCAGAATGTAGGCAACATTGTTGCCTAATCTGAGCAATGTTCTCAACTTAACTAATGAATTTCAGGGAAAGTTAGAGAGACTACAACTTGGGTTTTTACAAAATGTAATCTTCATGTTTAGTTTCTTTTTATAAAAGTAATAACTGTTCATTACAAAAAGAATCAAGTAATATAGACATGTAAGATTTAAAAAAATGAATATTTTCTGTAAGTCCACCTCTCTGTAAATTTAAAATCAATAGTGTGATTTAATTTTCTCCTAGATTTCTTCTCATACATACACAAATTTTTATATGTATGTATAAAACTAATCACTTATTATTTTATAATCACTGCTTTAAGGTGGGGTCTCTTTTCCATCTCCATGGTAACTGCCAGTTGACTAATCACCTACTTTCCAACTCGGCAGTGGATTGAACATGTCCAGTGTGTATTCCTTCCTAGGAGGTAGATAAAATGTGGATAATTAACTGCACCTAAAGCCAAGATCCATATAGTTTTTGTGTCATCCTTCATGAACCTGTCTTCTGGCCATGATGCAAAATCTAATAGGGTGGAAAAAAAATCTAATAGGTTGGAAATGATTGCAACTCAGTTATTATTCCCTTCCTTGATTTTCCATTATTATTATTGTTGATGTTATTATTATTATTATTATTAGTTTCCCTTCCCTTATTTTCAAATGATACCTAGGTTGCTTTGTTGTTCCCCTGTAAATGCTTGGGAACCCAGTCTTTTTTCCCTTTATATTTGTAAACACACTTCAGGCCAATTCTGCAAACTATGGGCCACACCAAATAATGAACTATCTCTTGGTCTTACTAGCTGTTGTTGCCTATGTTGGCCCCAGAACTGAATTTAGAAAGTCCTAAACCTACATTCAATTTTTGGCTTAGTCATTTACTGGTGGTGTGAACTTGGACAGGCACCTTCATGCCTCAGTGTCCTGCTTGAAACACAGAATCAGCATTTGCTCTGTCCTCCCCTTAGGGGTATGGAAATATTACACTGAGATAAAGTGTGCGAAAAACTTTTGTAAACTGTAAAGTTTGCACCAATACTTTCTAGGATAAGCTACCACTTGACTGAGAGAGCACTGCTTCCCTCTGCTCTTCTTTTTTTTAAAAAATAAATTTATTTATTTAATTTATTTTTGGCTGTGTTGGGTCTTCATTGCTGCACGTGGCGGTGAGCAGGGGCTATTCTTCGTTACGGTGCACGGGCTTCTCATTGCGGTGGCTTCCCTTGTTGCGGAGCACGGGCTCTAGGCACGTGGGCTTCAGTAGTTGCAGTGCATGGGCTCAGTAGTTGTGGCTCGCGGGCTCTAGAGTGCAGGCTCAGTAGTTGTGGCACGTGGGCTTAGTTGCTCCACAGCATGTGGGATCTTCCTGGACCAGGGATTGAACCCGTGTCCTCTGCATTAGCAGGCAGATTCTTAACCACTGCGCCACCAGGGAAGTCGCCTCTCTGCTCTTCTAATGACCATTCTCTAGGAACCATGTCCTGAACCAAACAAGGCAGGGGATGGAAAAGTGTGCTCATTTTAATTCCTTCAACATCAAGATACTTGGTTTTCTTTTTATATAGAAAAGTTTTACATATAATTTTGTATATAGCATCCTTTATTTTAGTATATGGCCTAAAACTTATAAATAACCATCAGATAAATATTCCCCAAATTCAAACATACTTTCTCTATGGAAATTCTGATGGTAAGATGAAGTCAACCTGCATTTTTAATCAGTAGGCAGCTGAGTTTTTTTATGGTTTATATAGAATTATGGTCTATTATCTATAGTTTGTTGCAAATAATGCCTAGGCAAGGGTTTAGGTGATTCATTAGGTGGTAATTTAGATCCATGCATATTATTATTGTTGATTAATGATAATAAAAACAATCCAAATGTTGGCATAGGGAGAGGTGACATCAAGTTTGATAGACCTTCTTGAGAAGGTTCCAAACACCCCATAGATTTGGGGCTTTTGTTTGAGCAGCTTTGCTGAATACTCTCAGTCTCTGAAACTGAAGCAAAGATGGGTTATCGCTCACTTAATGTGTGGCCTCTTTCCTCCCACACCACCCTAACTGTAAATCACACAGTCTCACCCTCTACAGCCAGCATTTAATGTATCTGACTTTATTGCTTTCCATTTTATGAAAATTAATTACAGCTCACATTCTGACACTGAAATTAAAGAGTAAGCACTAAATCTTGTACACAACAATACAGAATTAAGAGAGCATTCTTTATTATCAGAATAATGGGGTACTTGTTTTTCTTCTCTTAAGGCACTGGGCAGTGAGATAAAATCAGATTTAAACAGACATCATCCCTCCTTAACTTGTGCCATTGCAACGTGAAAGACAGAAGAATTATGATATTTTAATTATAAAGCTCTGACTCTTTATGTTTTCTCCAGAGGGATATAGTTTTGTGATAGCACTGTAGGCTATGGAACTCTGTCCTTGCAGGCTGTCTTACTAGGAAATAAGGAGATGTAGGAAGTGAGACAACTAGTCTCCGTACCAGTAGTGGACCAAATTCAGTAGATTCTATGAATGCCTCCAACAGAAAAAACATTTTGTAGAGAAAAGTATCAAAGAGCTTGAGATGTATACATGGTGTAAATGTGCTACTTGTGATAGCCTACCTTTGGACATAGGTTTTTCAAAGTCAGCAATCATGTAGAATATCCAACTTTATAGGCACTTTACAGAATGTATTTTCAAATATATCATTTCATTTAACACTCACATTAATCTAGTACAAAAGTTATTTTTGTTTTAATAGATCAAGCAAGCAACTGTGTTTAACTCATATAATATCAATATATCTCAGGGGTTTCTAAATCTTTTTCTTTTTGCCATGGATACATTAAAAAAACACCCATATGATAAACTGTAATATATAAAATTGGGAGTGAAAACATAGAAGGGGTCAGATATCTGTTCACTTGGTCTTCTCCAGTCCTTAGCTACACTCTCTGAGGCACTTCTTTGGTGATCCATGGAGCATAGTTTAAAAATTCATAGTATAAAATTTAAAGTGTTTAATAAATGTTGTTGTAAACAGTGGCAACCTCAGGGGCAAATAATCAGAAAATACTAGCTTCACAGCTAGCTTGAGGTTGTCATCATGTTGGGCTAAGCAACAGCCTAGCAGACTAGCTAGAAATTCAGCATGGAGATCTGGGGAGATGAGATAGCCATTGTGAGCCTTGATAAGCTCTCCCATATTCCTGGTGGTTTAGAAGGATGCATGCTTGTAAAAGGCTATACACATCCTCAAAAGAGACTGGAGAGGGCCTAGCTCTCTACTGATCCCTGGCTCAAAGTGAGGTCTAGAGCATGCTCAGAGGAGACGTGAGAAGACCCAGCAAAAGGCAAAAGTAGCATAAACTAACTGAACTTTGAATGCATTCCCTAACTCATACATAGCTCCATTAATGAAGAGTGAAAACCTTACTGGCTTAAGGTGTTTAAGCTCAACTTTTGACCAGACATTGACTGATGACTAAGCTATTGCTGATTGATGGACAACCCTTAGGAAGACAGGCTTAAATATAAAAACAACTTTAAGCAACAACAAACTCAGCAGAGACATCAGCAGCTACACATTGCAGGGAAGACAGCTCTACAGTATTAGTTAAGTTACTAGTCAAACCATAACGCTCTGTGTGGAATCAGAATCTAGAGCAGCTACACGATCAAAAATGCCTTGTTTTCCCCAAAATAATTATGAGATGGGGCCAGAAACAGGAAAGTGTGACATATACAGAAGGGAAAAAAGCAGTCAATAGAAACCGTCTCTGAGAGCATCTAGGTGTTGTACTTAGTAAACAAAGGCCTCTAATTCGTTATTGTAAATATTCTCAAAGAAGTAAACTATTCTTTTTTTTTTAACATCTTTATTGGAGTATAATTGCTTTACAATGGCGTGTTAGTTTATGCTTTATAACAAAGTGAATCAGTTATACATATACACATGTTCCCATATCTCTTCCCTCTTGCGTCTCCCTCCCTCCCACCCTCCCTATCCCACCCCTCTAGGTGGTCACAAAGCACCAAGCTGGTCTCCCTGTGCTATGCAGCTGCTTCCTACTAGCTATCTATTCTACGTTCGGCAGTGTATATATGTCCATGCCACTCTCTCACTTTGTCACAGCCTACCCTTCCCCCTCTCCACATCCTCAAGTCCATTCTCTAGTAGGTCTGCATCTGCATTCCTGTCTTACCCCTAGTTTCTTCATGACCTTTTTTTTTTTTTCCCTCAGATTCCATATATATGTGTTAGCATACGGTATTTGTTTTTCTCTTTCTGACTTACTTCACTCGGTATGACAGAATCTAGGTCCATCCACCTCACTACAAATAACTCAATTTCGTTTGTTTTTATGGCTGAGTAATATTCCATTGTATACATGTGCCACATCTTCTTTATCCATTCATCCGATGATGGACACTTAGGTTGCTTCCATTGCCTGGCTATTGCAAATAGAGCTGCAATGATCATTGTGGTACATGACTCTTTTTTTTTTTTAACATCTTTATTAGGGTATAATTGCTTTACAATTGTGTGTTAGTTTCTGCTTTATAACAAAGTGAATCAGTTATACATATACATATGTTCCCATATCTCTTCCCTCTTGTGTTTCCCTCCCTCCCACCCTCCCTATCCCACCCCTCCAGGTAGTACGTGACTCTTTTTGAATTATGGTTTTCTCAGGGTATATGCCCAGTAGTGGGATTGCTTGGTCGTATGGTAGTTCTATTTGTAGTTTTTTAAGGAACCTCCATACTGTTCTCCATAGTGGCTGTATCAATTTACATTCCCACCAGCAATGCAAGAGTGTTCCCTAGTAGACTATCCTTTTTAGCAAATTTCAAGTATATACCGCAGTATTATTAACTATAGTAACCATGCTATACATTAGATCCCCAGAGCTTATTCATTTTATAGCTGAAAGTTTGTACCCTTTGACTAACATCTTCCCATTTCTCCTAGCCCTTAGTCCCTAGTAAAAAAAAAAAAAGTTAATGTGTGAGGTGATGGATGTGTTAATTAACTTGATTGGATTAATCATTTCACAATGTATGCATATATCAAACCATAAAAACCATCATATGTATACCTTAAATAAGTAAGTTTCCATCTGGTTCTTTTAAAAATAATTTCTATCTCTTTATTGATATTCTTTATTTGAGGAATCATTTTCATCATGCTTTCCTATAATTCTTTTTTTTCCAGTTTTATTGAAGTATAATTGACAAATAAAACTTGTACCAAGTATGTACTCTGATCCAATGGAATTAAATTAAAAATCAACAATGGAAAGAAATTTTGGAAGTCTATAAATCTACGGAAGTTAAGAAAGAAACACATCTAGGGCTTCCCTGGTGGCGCAGTGGTTGAGAGTCCACCTGCCAATGCAGGGGACATGGGTTCGTGCCCCGGTCCGGGAAGATCCCACATGCCGCGGAGTGGCTGGACCCGTGAGCCCTGGCCACGGAGCCTGCGCACCTGGAGCCTGTGTTCCGCAACGGGAGAGGCCACAACAGTGAGAGGCCCGTGTACCGCAAAAAAAAAAAAAAAGAAAGAAAGAAAGAAACATATCTAAATGACTCATCGGTGAAAGAAGAAATCACAAGGGAACTTAGAAAATCATTTGAGTTGACTGAAGATGGAAACACAACATATTAAAATTTATGGGATGTAACTAAAATGGTATTTAGAGGAAAATTTATCATTTTAAACACCTATATTAGTAAAGATGAAAGTCACAAATAAATAACCTAAGGAACTAGAAAAAGAAGAGCCAACTAAATCCAAAGCAAATTGAAGGAAGGAAATAGAACATACGCAAGGAAATGGAAAACAGAAAAACAATAGAAGAAATCAAGGAAACCAAAAGTTGGTTCTTTGAAAAGATTTTAAAAAATTGCCAAACCTTTGTCTAGACTGAGCAAGCAGAAAAGAGAGAAGGTTCAAGGAAGTGAAGAATAAAAGAGGAGACATCACCAGTACCCTCGCAGAAAGGAAAAGGATTAAAAGAGAGTCCTATGAGCAACTTTATACTGATATATTAGAAAACTTAGATGAAATGGTCAAATTCTTAGACAGACACAAACCAAAACTGACTCATGAAAAAATAGAAAATTTGAACAGACCTATAAAAAGTAAAGAAATTGAATTATATTAAAAATATTCCCACAAAGAAAAAGTCCAGGCCCAGATGGCTTCACAGTTGAATTTCATCAAACGTATAGACAATAAATAATACCAATCCTTCACAAACTCTTCCAGAAAATACAGAGAGAGGGAATACTTTCCAACTCATTCTATGAAGTTGGAATTACTCTAATGAAAGAATTCAGATACAAAAGACCACATATTGTGTGATTCTATTTGTATGAAAAGCCCAAAAAGGCAGAGACAGAAGGCAGATTATTGGTTGCCTGGGGTTGGGAGTAGGAATGGGGATTAACTACAAACTGGTACTGAGGATCTTTCTGAGATGATCAGAATGTTCTAAATCTGGATTTTGGTGATGGTTGTACAATTATATAAATTTACTAAAAATTATTGAGTTATATACTTAAAAGAAAAATAGAAGAGGAAAAAAGTAGGTATTTGGTGAAGATATGGAAGGAGGAAGAATGGAGAGCCACAGGGAACAGCATGTGCAAAGGCTCTGAGGTAAGAAGGTAGTATGATGAGTTTGAGACAGTAAAAGAAATTCAATATTGATGTGCTTAAAGTACAAGGGAGATTGAAAAAGTAAAGTAGACCATATCATGGGCCTTGTAAGCCTACTTAAGAAGAGATGACTTTATCCCAATAACTGCAAGGATCCTTCAGTGGATGTGTATAGTTAGATTTTGCAGTATGATTTAGAGAAATAACATGATTATGATAATTATTTGCATAAATATGTTAAAAACAATTAACTATAAAAGCTCAAACTCCAGATTTATTGTGATTTTACAACTTTGGAAAGGAAGAGTCACATTTCTTTTTTTTTTTTTTTTTAATTATTATTTTTTTTGCGGTACGCGGGCCTCTCACTGTTGTGGCCTCTCCCATTGCGGAGCACAGGCTCCAGACGCACAGGCTCAGCAGCCATGGCTCACGGGCCCAGTTGCTCCACGGCATGTGGGATCTTCCCGGACTGGGGCATGAACCCGTGTCCCCTGCATCGGCAGGCGGACTCTCAACCACTGCACCACCAGGGAAGCCCACATTTCTTTTCATTGTATGTGAATGAGAGAGTTCCAAAAAAAAAAAAATGGAATTAAGACTATAAGTTTCAGCTCATATTTTATTGTTATTAAAGAGAAATATAATCTCTGTTGGTTTAGCCATTGACTGTGGATCCAAAGCATAATTTTCACAAGAAGTAAAGTTAAATTCTTTACTGTACTGAAAAACTGAATTCCCAAATTTCAAAAAGGATTAAATATTTTAAAGAATGGACTGATTGAAAATACATGCTGATTCAACATTGGGGATAATGGCTGATAACTATGTCAAAAAAAAAAGAGTTACCATATACTTCTTTATATTTTATACCCAGCATGTCAGTAACAAATAAAGCAGATCAGAGCATGTTTGTCACATGAACACCTGGTTGAATTTGGATATTGCATATGTTTTAACTTTTTGGTTTTTGAAGACTTAAAATTCTAAATAGCCTCTATAGATCTTTAAAAAGTTTGCTTTCAATACCTAGTCTTACTTTCATTGTGAATTTTTAACTGTAAATTTCATTTCAATTTTAAATGAGAAAAGGAGATGGGCAGCATACCCAGAATTAGTGTAAGAGAGAGCTCTATATAAAAATATGAATTCTGACATCAAGATATGGAATTTACTGTCCTTCCTCCTCCTCAAACCCTCCCCCCACCCCCACCCCCAAAGCATTACTGTCACCTGACTGGTGGTTGTCAGATTTCACCTGAGTCAACTTTCATTCTCAATCCCATCTTGGCTTTTGTCTCACCTATGCCTTTGTCTCTAGAGTAAAGGCAACCAGGCTGAATAAAAGCAACAGGGTGATTGTGTGATGGGGACCAGTGGTTCCAGACACTGGGTTAAGAGACCACCAAATTGATTTCACTTGAGAGCAAATTCAGATCTGAACCCAGTTTTTCAGAGGTGAAAAAGATCTATTGATTTTCGTCACAGTCAGTTTAAAACTGAAATGATCGCCATTTTAACCGTGTCGGACTTAACAAATCTATTGGAAATGAGTATCATTGACGCTGCAAGTTGTTTTTCTTTTGACTGAATTCTATATTGTACATCTGAGATGGAAAATAAAGTAATAAGACTGTTAAAAGCAGCTGGGAACTTCTGTGGTGGCTGTTATTTAATAAATGAAGCAGGCCAGGGAGGAAGAACACTTCCTTCACAGAAGTGTCTACAATACCTGAGTCCCCCACTGATGGAAAGGAGTCACCTAACCCATGAGCAGATCTCCTATGAGGCTGAGCTCATTTTGTAAACACCTCAGTGCTTCCAGCTGTTTAGGGTCTGTGAAAAGAAAGAGCCCTCCCGGAGGCTGCAGAAGAGGCATCTCCGAGAATTGTAGGTTTTACGGTTACTTTGCAGAATTTGGTTTGAAGCTTAATATTGAACTTTAAACAACCATGCAGAGTGAATACAGTTCACCCTTAAACAGCATGGGTTTGAACTGCATGAGTCCACTTACATTTAGATTTTTTTCCAATAAACACATATATTTACAGTAAATTTATTTTCTCTTCCTTATGATTTTTATAATAACATTTTCCTTTCTCTAGCTTAATTTATTTTAATAATACAATACATAATACATATGCATACAAAATGTGTCTTAATCGACTGTTTATGTTATAGGTAAGGCTTCCAGTCAATAGTAGGCTATTAATAGTTAAGTTTTAGGGGAGTCAAAAGTTATACATGGATTTTTGACTGAATGAGGGTCAGTATCCCAAACACCTGCCTTGTTCAAGGGCCAACTGTACATATATATTAGACTATTTCTGGAAAGTGTAAGTAATATGATGTTTTTGAATGAACCTGTTTCATGCATAGTAATCACAATTCTGTATTAGTCCTTCCTGTTAGGAAATGCCAGAGTGAAAAAGACTTGTTATATCTTCCATTGAATGGTGTTCAAAATTGGCCATTCTTAGCCGAGGTACATGAGAAATCTTTTTTAGTTTGTTTCCGAGATTAAGTTTTCATAAAGTTAGTCTTTACTCCTAGAGAAAATGTTTGTCCTCTTGGTGTTTTGAAAGTAAACAAATAGAATCAACTTCTTTTCTTAAAATTTTGAACTCTATTTCCAGTAGTATCCCAATGATAAGCTCTTCTCATAATTTCCCCACACACATTTTATCCAAGTGATGAATCTGTTCTGTCAATTACAAACAGGTAATTATTTTGTTTCTGTAAGCTCCCCTTTCTACGTATCCTTTTCTTCTTTTTAAATTATTGTCATTATTATCACCATCATATCTTCATCACTCTCTGTTTTTGAGTCCCTACTTTATAAAAGATATTTGTATATTTTGTGTGTGTATGTGTGTGTGCATATATGTGATACATTAAAATACAGGTAAAATACTGCCATCACTGTGATCACCATATGGGTGATGGTTGCAGTGGTGGTGGGCAGAGACGAGGGAAATGAAACCTATCATAGTCCTTTCATCCATCAGACTTGGTTACCTGATTTATTTATATCTCACTTAATCTTCACAACAAAAATATGAGATGTGTATTATTATTATTCTCATTTCATCAATGAAGAAATGGAGATTCAAGAGGTTCAGTAACTTGTTTGAGGTGACAGAGCTAGTAAGTGGATTGCCAGCAAGCCCTTTGGAGTAGTAAACCTCTGCTCTTGCTCAAAACTGGGCTATACCCAGGCATTCCTGCAAGGCAGTTTGAGTACAATGATGGTCATGTCTTGTCATGCAAAGGACGCATCCACCTGGCAGGGTAGCGATGTTTACAGATCAGCATTGCTTCACATTTCAGGGCTTCATCAAAACAGTGTATTCATCACCAGGTTGTGGTTGAGTTCTCTCATGGAGAAAGTCTACAATTGAATTTTTTCAACCAAAAGTTGTAGTATGAGCAGTCTGTAAACAGATCTGTTAACTGAAACAGCATAAATTAAGACAGAGCTTAACAGTTAAATTTATCCAGAAGGTACAAAAGCATTCCCAGGAGTAAATTAACATGACTTAGAAATGTCCAAGCCCATCCTCAAGTTCTTTATCAATGACTTAAAGGCATTCCTTGATCATTCAAACGGCGCACTATATCTTATTCCTTCATGTACTACTTTCAGTTTATGGTTAGATTCTTGTTACTTTGGGTAAGTACAGAGCCTCTTGGAGTAATTTTCCTACATGAATAGAGTGAAGAGAGAAAAGTTCAAACTAGATTTTATAGAGAATGATGAGGTGAGGGTTAGGTTGTGCAAAACCAAACATTAAAACCAAGTGGATAGGGACTTCCCTGGTGTTCCAGCAGTTAAGACTCCACACTCCCAATGCAGGGGGCCCTGGTTCGATCCCTGGTCAGGGAACTAGATCCTGCATGCCACAACTAAAGATCCCGCATGCGAAGATCCTGCGTGCCGCAACTAAGACCCAGCACAGCCAAATAAGTAAATAAATAAATATTTAAAAAATAAATAAAACCAAGTGGATAGCAGACCGGGGTGCCATGGCATGGTGAAAGATTCCAGGGAAGTTCATCTGGGTCTTCCTTGGATAAAAGTCTGGGTGGAATCCATGAGGCTCTGAATTTCAAGATTGAGTAAGTAAAATTATATGAGGTCTTCCAGACTGGGCCAGTGTTCCTTAGCCTGGCCATGCGTTAGTGTCACCTGTGGAATTTTTCACACATCCTGAATCTCATTGCAGCTTTACTGATTTGGGGTTTTGGAATATGTGTGTTTACAAAGCTGTCCCTTCAAAAAGTATTATGCAGAGAATAAAGGAAAGAGAGAAGAAAAAAGAGGAGGCAGGGGAGGAGAATGGAGTACAAATACTAAACTAAAGAGGGTGACATGGTAACAGTGAGTAAACCTAGATAAAGGGCAGCAGTGCTATGCTGGAGCTGGTATGAATGGGCTCGTGATTCTGTGCGTCTCTTCCCACTCTGTCTGTAACTTCACATTGGTTGTTGGAAATTGACTGTGGTTAGAGTATTTACACTACAAAAGTCAGAAAATGCAACAAATCAGGGCTTCCTCTCTACTTCAAAGGCCTATTCAGCGCACCATTGGGTATATGGGTTCTCTCTGTAAAACTTACACCCTCTCTAAAGCCAAACCAAAACAAAAGACCCCACTCTTCTCGTGATGCAACTGCAGCCTGTCTGGCATCCACAATTGGGATTTGGTAAGTACTGCACTCGACAGTAAGCTTCCTGAGGGCAGAGATCATGTCCAGCTATATCTTGACTATATACCCAGCATGTAGCTTGGTGCCAGATATATGGTGGAAAATAAACATTTGTTGAATAAATGAAGAGTTTCTCATATTAAGACATTTTACACTACCTTAATTTGGGATGGGTGGCAGAGAAAAAGCAATGGAGGAAGATGAAAATACATAGTTAATATTCTGTACAAAACTTCCATTAGCTCCTGTGGGGAGAGGGTATTTAGCAAATGGAAAGCATAAGGTCCAAAATTAATCCCATTTTAACCTCAGGAAATGCATAGGGGAAGAAAATTCACATTACTGATTACACACTGCTACCTGACAGATAGAAATGAGATAATAAGTAGATATTGACTTCTGTTGAGGTGAACATCAAGATCTATTGACCTGAGAGGTAAATATTGACCGAGGTGAAGTCAAGGTCAATATTTGCCTCAAAGAACAAGAAATCTTAATGCTCACCAATATATAAAGGTTATATGTGAATTTTTACATACATTTCCCAGGCATAACATCATGAATGCTATTTTCTCAAGCAATTCTCAAAAGTCTGTTTTAAAATTTTAAGTTCTATCAAATGGTAACTTTAAAGAATAAGAATTTCCACTTCCTTCTCTGTTGTTAATATTTGCTGAGCCATTAGTTAAGAGGATTTGATATGGTCTGCTTCTGGTACAGCAAAGGTTAACAACAGTTTAACAGAACTCAAGCCATCCCTTAGGAGGGCACAAAGAGCATCTTACTGAATCATCATGGTTACCAGTGACATTTTCTCACAACTATCTTTGCCAATCATGAGTTAAAATCTTTCTTTCTGTAACAGCACATCATAATCATAGTCCTTAGGCTTTAGGTTTGCAAGTGTATTCATCTAGTTATTAGTTCTAATTTGTTTCCTGGCTTCAAGGTGGACTCTATCAAAAGATGACCCAGGGCTGGTAAACCCTGGTCATCATGGATCTCCAAATGAAGTTATTCTGTTGACTCCAGTAGTGGGGAAGAAGGGATGAATCTTTGAAGGACTGGAACATTTTAATTGCTCTCCATTCCTGGGCTCCTTGGAGAAGCCCCCATCACTATTGCCAGAGACTTGAAACCATCTGGAAGCTAATGTCCAACAACTTCCAGTTCCCCCAGTAACAGAGTGTTCAGGCCAAGCCAGGAGGGAGCTTCTCTAAAAACTCAATGATCGCTCTTGCCGCCATGTTACTGCTCCCTACTGCTGCCTCTGCTGGTGGAAGCTGTGCTTAATACTGAGGGATTTGAATGGAATCATCCTTACTAGGCCTCCTTTGTTATTCCGCTCTTGTTCCTTCTCAGCCTAACTTTCAGACCAAGAAACAAAACTGGAGATCCCTCCAAGCAAAGAAAATGCCAGTGCATACCAACAACACACGCTTGGTGTCCCAGCTCCCTTTCAGTTCTCTTAAGCTCCTTGAGGGTAAAGACAATGGCGCATACCTCTTCACTCCTCCTACAGCACCTAAAGCAGCACTGAGGGGAATAGACTTTCAACAAAGAAGTGCTGAAGGATCAAGTGAGTGAGCAAATGCAAAGGCCCTCCTCATTGTGTCCTTACTGATTCTCTCCTGCTACCTCAAGGCATTTGCAGAAATGTCAGGAGGACGGGATTAACAGCATCTATAGCCAATGCAAGGATTTAAAAATGCCCACCCCTGTCCCCTCCCTCACTGGCTAGACTCTAATATATGCATTGCCTGATTTTCATACATGCTGATTGCCTAGCGATTTCTTCTACAAGTGCCAAGGAGAAGAGTCACCCCTGGACTAAATGTAAAATCTTTATTCTCACCAATGTCTAAATCATTGTTTTCTCGCGGCCAAGATCCTGTGGCACACATTATTAATAGCTCTGGTCTCTCCACCACTTGACACAGCGCTCCAGCTGTCATTCTGCTCCCTGGCTCGTATGATTCTTGCACTGGTGAAGTGCCAGGCCTGGGCCTAGCCCATCAGTCACTGTCACCCACCACCCAGTGATGAATAGCCCGGCCGTCGCCGTGGCGAGGCCCGGGCTCTGATTCACACACGCCTGACTTTTACCAACTTCAGCACACCAGCTGAGGCCTATCCCAGCTGAGGAAGGCCGCAGTGACCTGGAAATGGCACCGCCTCCGCTCCTCCCCCCTCCCTCTCCCCTCCCCCCTCAGATTAGTTAAAAATGAAACAAATTCTAATGTGATCATGTCACTAATTATGCATTTAATTCAGTTATAAGGAGCTAATGGCTCCCTCAGTGACAGCTTTTACTGCTAAAAGGCAATTCATTCCTGAAACGGAGAAATCTAATTACACAAAATGCTTCATCCTAATCCTTTCAAAGAATAATCTTATTTGTAGACATTAACATCCCAGATGCTGCTGCTGTTTGTCCATTATGACAGTGTTTGTCCTGAATAATGTATAAATAGCTCTTTCTGGACAGTTGCATGTCACTAAATCAATACAGTTTGCTGCCTTCTGTTACATTAAGTCGGCCTGGGCAGGCTGGAGAAAATTAACCTTTTGTTTTCCTCCCCTCCCCCTTTCTCAAAGGGCGTTCAGAATTAGAAATGAGCAAAGGATCAAAGGGGACTAGGGTGGAATTGAAAGGGGACAGTAGGGAGAGAGGGAGTGAAGAGGGACAGGTATGAACGAAGCTGCAAACAGCAAAGGAAGGACTATCAGGTGTAGAAATGCCGTGAGATGAACCACAAATGATGAATGAGAGAAAATGACAAACTTTTAGGAAGATTATTTTGAAATTACTCCAGATGTGGACCCAGACCAAGCATCATATGTGGTGATCCTTGGTCTCACACTTCTTAATTTTAAATGATGCTTTCTTTGAAATGGTGCTTTGATGCATATAGACAGCTCGTGGCGAGTGGGGGTAGACAACTAATGTTAAGGGAAAATGATAGCTGCTTGAATCAGTTGACTGAGACATCCTTGCTCAGACCACCATTTATATGGAAAGCATTCAGGGCAGTGCATAATAACAACAACTTATACATGTGTAATTTATGGCTTAACAAAGGATTTATACAGAGATAATTTCATTTGATTTACACAACCTTGAGAGGGAGGCATCAGGGTTCTCGTTCCAAAGGTGAGAAAATAGAAGCTAAATGACTTGTCCAAGGTGACGTAACTGCCACTCTGTCTTCCAGCTCTTGGTTCCTAGTGGAATCTTTCCATCATTCCACAAGTGACCCTCTGCAATTGCCACACCTCTGAGTATTCGGGAAGCTCTCCTAGCAAGGGTGTTTAATATTTCGTTTTAGGGCACCCAACAATGCATGTACATGTACACACGACACCCCTTCCCATACACACATTCCTTTCTATGTAAAACATAGATAGGTGGGTTTTAATATGTAATTATTCAAAGATCGTAAGAGTGTGCAAATATAATTTAATTTCTAAATACTATGAGTTCTCTTCTGAAGAGTAGATAACAGACTGATGAAATTTTTCTCTGAAGAGCCAGATAGTAAATATTTTACGCTGTAAGTGCCATTGTCTCACGGTCACCACTGCTCAATTCTTCCATCGTAGAACAAAAGCAGCCGTAGACACTGAGCAGACTGGTGGGTGTGGAAGAGGTGGCAGGCTGGTTTTGGCCTTTGGGCTGTAGTTTGCAGACCCTTGGATTAGAGAATATTAAAAAAAATTTAACCTGAGTAGTTTTACTTGAGTTGTAAATTTTACCTTTGTTTCCTTCACATGATTACTTGCTCCCAGTCACTGCTTTAATATTGTCTCAGAAGAATACAGATATCTGCCTTCATATAAACTCCATAAAGAGAGAGTCCTGCAAATAGAAGCAAAATTGACAAAGTGGATGAGAATGCTTTATACTCTCCTTGCCTTTGCTTGATTTCTGTTTAGTTCGCTCTGATTGCTCTTGGGAATATGGGCCAGAATTCAGTTTCATTGCTACACTGTTGGCTGGTTCTTGTTTATGTTCATGTTTTGTTTTAGTGCAGGGGTAGGATGAGGGGTGAGGGACACAGTGCAGCTATTGGGATTAGGTTCCACTGTTTGAAAGCTCCCACTCAAAGCTTGCGTTAATGCATTTCAGCAAATAAAATACATCACTATAAGGCAGACCTGTAAGGCAGACCTGCTTTAAAAAGGGCTTTAGCTCGGTGAACCACTAGAATGCTGTGCTGGGGGGGGGAGTGTCATCTTTAAGATGGTCTAAGGACAATAGCCTATCGAGGTTTCAGGGTAGAAATGAAAGTCAGGTAAGGAAACAAGTTCAAATCCAAGATATAGACATGTATGCTCGTTGATGTGCTTCTCAAGCTCACACCACACAGTGAATGACATCAGAGCCTTACTACAAATACAATCTTCATTATCCACAGCCTGCTGTGGAGACCTGCTTAGAGGCCCGCAGCTGGCATGCACTGGTGGATGCGGGGAGCTATTTTGGATAAGCACTTCAATCGGCAGTGGAAAAGCAAAATATTGTCTAAAGTTGATTTTGAGAGCAAAAAATCAAATAAGAGGCCCAGAGAAATGACAGAAAAATAAAGCATCGAAGGCTGCCTTTGATGAAATTAAACGGAGCACGCTGGAGGTGCATGGATTGTACAGCATTTGAAGGGTCCTTGTGGAAGTGTTCAGAACATTCTTTGCTTTATCTTTTAGCCTAGCTCTTTATCTTGTGTTATATTCCTTTACTGCTTTGCTGAAGTACTATTTTTCTTGCTTTCTTCCTATTTCCCTAAAAGTATATGTGAGATAATCTATTTGGAAAGTAAGCCTACACATGGCATTATAAGGTTCACTCTTGGGAAAGGATTCAGTGTTGAATTCTTAGATTAGCTTCTTCCTGGGGAAGCTTTGCTTTTGTGTATCTTTTGAATGTGAGTTGTCGGGTTTCTTTGGAGTGAAGCCTTTAGCATCTCAGAAATTATTATTAAGTCCTTGACTTTGTAACTTCTACATTTGTCAGACTTTCAAAAATGGTTAAGACTCAGTCAAACTGACCATATTAGTAATTCCATTACTACTTGGGATATGAGATTTTAAAAGTAAATAATAATCTATTCTGTAGAAACAGGCAGGGCTTCTCCAACGGAATCAGGATTTACTGCGAAAGGAAGTAGTATAGGATGAGATGCAGAGCAGAAAGTCTTATTTCTGGAAAGTAATTTATTTGGGGGGTGCCCCTTTAAAGCATCAGGGCCAGCGTCACTGAAGAGGGCCCAGATTAGCTGATCTGGTTGATTGGGCCTTAATCCATCACTGCTTGAACCCCCTCAAATGTATTATCACCAGGGATTTGTCTGGCTACATATGATTTCACACATCTGTCATCTAAATCACAGATCCAAATGCAAAGTCCAGCACTAGAAAACGTCACAGGCATTTGTGAAAATCCTTGGAGGAACTTGGGACCATAAATCAATGGATGGATTACAGTTCAATAGTATGACCTTCTCATTTATGATGAAAAGATGTTGTCCACATGAATGCTTAGGTATTATGGTGATGAAACTATAAACAGGTATTTGAGAGTAAATCTCTCTGGTTCTTCCTTAGGCCAGTCTCTAAGTACTAGCTTTAAGATAAGAACCTTTTAAATTAAGACCAAACTGAAAAAAATAAGCTGTATGAAAGCTTACTGGGGATTAGCTTTGTGAATGGGCCAGACAAATTTTGTTTTTGTTCTTTTTAGATGGAATAGTAGTAGTAGTAGTGGTAGTAGGAACAAATATTTCTCCGATGTTTGCTATAACTGTGCACTCTGCTAAGCACTTCTTACGTATAATCTCAGGAAACAGTGTCAGAGAGATGAATCCATGCCCAGTGTGCACAGCTATGCCTTCAATGCAAAGAGCCAGGAATTGAACCTAAGTCTTCCTGACTGCAACTTTGTGCCTCATCACAAGGAAAGGAAAGTCCACATCAGACTTTTCTTGATTTCAGAAGCAAAGTGAGAGGGTCAGAATTTTAAAAATATCTCCCATAAAGTGAGAGGCTTGTCAAGTCAAATATTCTATTTGTTGGTCTAAGCATTGCAGAAAACATCTGTGGGAAGAGAGTCACTGAGAGTGCTTTCGGCTATGACCAGCTCTCCCACTTGCCCACTGAGTGTGCCTGGCACTAACATGCCACAAGTACTGATGTAATGGGTTAAAAGCCAGTGGGCCTAGAGTGAGGCTGCATGTCCTTAGAGCCATCTTGGAAGAGATGCCTTGGATGGTAGAGATTTTTACAAATTCCCAAGGAGATCATATTTGATCATCACATTGGAAAGCAAAGCAAAATAATAAAACAAAACAACACAAAACAAGAACGACCCACTTCATGAGCCTGAAATTGTTGTATTACGGGAATCAGTCTGGCATCACCCTGATGGCAGGGTCTAAAAGTACTGTTCAGCTGTCTATTGGGAAGAGGGGCCTTTATTAAGGAATTTTAATGCTTAGTTAATTTCCTTGGGAACAGGAAGATTCATCCCTTCCATACCTCCCATAATTGGGCATTTACCATTTTTTTTTTTCTGATTGAGACTGAAGTGTGACAGAGTGAGGAAACTTTCACTGTTTGGTGTTTTCATAGAAGGAAAATTTTATAGACCTTCATTCTTTCATTTCTTGAAAATAACTTTCCATGAGAGTCTATCTATGTAGTCAATGCAAATTTCTTTGAATGATTTCTCTTCTCAAATTGAAATACAAACTTATAAGTAACACTTGAAGATGGTATTTTTTCCTTTGATTTTGTCATTTAAAGGCTTTTTATTGAATTAAAATAATGAACATTTGTTGAGTCTTTATAATGCTCTTGGAACCATGCTAAGTGTTTTATCTGCATGATCTTACTTTTGTTTCTCACAATAGCTATGACGTAGCTATATTATCATCCCATGTTAAAGATGAGGAAACTGAGACACCAACTGGATACGTAGCTTGTACAAGGCTATTTTCCTAATTAGTGGCAGAGCATTTGAACTCAAATCTGGCTGACTTCAAAGCCCTTTCTCTTAGTCACCTTTTTTTGCCTCAATCTGAGAAAATTAATGCCTACAAAAAGTATGAATGTTGAAAGCAATTGTAGGCCTTGTGGATGTTGTATAGCTGAGAGAAACCTTAGAGATCACTTCTTATCTTTATTTTACTGGTAGATAAATCAAGATAGGAGATTACAACTATATCAATTGATGTTAAATGCCTGTGTCAATCCGGTCAATTAATCTAGTGATGTTAATTGTTTGGTATCAAACAGAAAAATAATGTTGATTAAACCAACTTTTCACTGTTCAATTGGTTATTCTGACATAAAATGAACTCAACTTAAAAAAATTATTTTATTGAAGTGTAGTTGATTTACAATGGTGTGTTAATTTCTGCTGTACAAAATAGTGATTCAGTTATATATATATATATATATATATATTCTTTTAAAATGAACTCAACTTTAGACAAGGCATCAAGATCACAAATACATTGTAAAACGGATGATTCAAACTGTTTTGGATTTCTATTGTATGCAATATGATGCTTATTTATGCTACTGAAAGTGAAAAACAATTCTCTTCACTTTACCCCTTTAATTCAAAGTCTACACAGTGTCAAATAGCTTGACAATTTTGTTGTAACTGAATTGAGTATAGAGACAGCCAAAGTCTGTTTCACCCTTGAGGGCTGCAAGATTTCCTTTGGACCTGGGCAAACGTCTCTATTTTCCCTCTAGCTATCTTTGAGTAGTCATGCTTGCTCACATAATAAGTTCTCTAACTCTTTGGTCAACTCAAATGAGTTTGAGTCTCTCATCATAGAACTAAGAGGTTGAGCAGACTGGAGACGTTCATCTCCTGCGTTGATAGATCAGTCCTAGAATCAGTCCTCCTGTGTTTTACTTCTCTCGGAAAGGCTCTTAGAATCCTACACGCTCATGACAAAGTAAAATCAGATCAGCTCCTCCTTTCCTGCATCCCTCCTCTCCCCCAGAACATTACTGTCATTGGGACTGATTTAAGAGACAGGGTACATGCATCTCAGTGTCCAGATCTTGCGTTGACCAGACAGTGCCCGCATCTATGAAAAGCATTGCTTAATCTAGACACTGAGGCGGTTTGATATAGAGGCTATTGACAGGGAATCAACTTGAAAGCCCCAACACGCCTTTTCTGGAGTCACTTTTCATATTGCAAGTGCAATTCACACGTATTTGCCCTGTGGCACCGTCAGACATTATGAGAGAGCCAGGAAACCTGGAACTCAGACATTATGGGAAAATAAAAGGAAATTATTTTATGTTGTTCAATAATGTTACATCATTATCTTTGTGATGGGCTAATTCATATACTCTACAGAAGACTATTTATGAATTAATGGCTTGGGATTCCAAATTTAAGTTAAAAAAATATGTAACTTAAGCTGATGGATTCAATTTGCAATTCAAATGAGTATTTTGTACATTTGCCCAGAGTCTTTAAGTCAATAGGCTTAAATAAGTAAACAAAAACTTCTCCAATCATTTTAATAACTTTCTCTTGGCTATAATACTCCAAGCCAACTATGACCGGAAGTGACATCAGCAACATAGCTATACTTTCTATTAGGCCAAGGTGTTCTTTGAGCTAAAATGTGCCATCTATATTTATCTTTTTGATGACTTTTTCACCATGTAAAATATTTCCAAGGGAATTTTTGTTCAGTTTTCTTTTCTCTTTAACCCTGTTAATTTTACTTTTTGCAAATAATATTTTAGGTTGAACTCATTTATTTGCTCTGACAAAATCATTGTTTTCATTTTTACAAAGGACTAAGAAGGTGAATATCAGGGGAAAACACAGGATTAGATTCAGGATAAAGATAGGAGCACCAAATTTTGGTTATCACTATGTTGAGGGAATTGGGGTAGCTCAAGCTGGTCCTTCAACTTAAAAAAATCTGTAACTCAAAAGACAATCATGAAACATCTATTCCAACTATTCCTTCCCAGCCCCTCATGGCAGACTCAAGATCAGGATTCTTGAGACCAGTAGCATGTTACATTATCATTTAAAATTTCATATCATAGCTTATAGGATGTTAGAACTGGAAGGGAACATGTATTTCAAACTTCATCTGCTAGAGATAAGTAACCTCTGGTCTGGAAAGGTTAAATTAGTAGCCTGAAGTGTACAGCTTATAATGGAGCTTAGCTCATGTCTTCTATTTCCATGGATGGCTTGGCCTTGGGATGTTGACCTGTTTATTCACCTTGGATTTTCCCTTTAAATCTATTCATTCATTCATTCATTTATTCATCCAGTATCTACTATGTACCATGCTATGTGTAAAGCTTGAGGATACAGAAGAAAACAGGCAAAATCCCTGACTTCATTGAATTGATATTCTAGGGAGAGAAGATAGAAAATAAATAAGTAAGTAAATAAATAAAATAATTTTAAGTAGTGATTAGTATTCTGAAGGAAAAATAAAGTAGGGTAAGATGTTAGAAAGTGATAGGCTGAAAGGAGGCATTATTTTGATAGGATGGTCAGAGAAAGCTTAACTTGATCAGAGGTCATTTGAGTAAAGACCTGAAGAAGGCAGGGACAAGAGCTATCCAGGTATTTAGGGGGAAAGTGCTCTAAGCAGAGGGAACAAGTGCAAAGGCCCTGAGGCAGGGTGTGCTCATCCACTGGTTCTCTAGAACCTCTTTTTGGGCAGACTCTGATTCGGTTTCTGTATAGCCACCATGCTACCTGCAAGCCAGTGTTTTCCTGGGAGGAGCTGGAGCAGGACCAAATTTTGGAGTCAGATCCAATATTTAGTTAGATGATGTTGGGCAGATGGGCCTGATCGTGTGTCAGTAGGCGGGAGAGGAAGAGAAAAAAAATGCCTTTTGGGGTTGGATATCTCTTCTGGCTACCAGTGATAAGAAGTTCACCTGAAAATCTTTCCACTAAATAATATTAAACTTCAATACTGTGATAAAGGATCTTTATTTAATTAATTTGTTTTCAATTGATTCCAAAATAGTGCATTAGCTTTTTAAGGGTCCCCTGGGTCCATGACGCCCAGGGCACATTGATAACTATCTTCTTGCTCCCAACACCCAATGTGTACTTGAGGGGTAGGGACAGGCTTCGTCTAGAGCCAAGCCTTCTCAAACAGGAGAGGAATGCCATAAGGACTTGGGGCTTATCCCATTAGGAAAAAAGAAGGGATTGAGGGGAAAGAGGGAAAAGGTGGATCCCCAGTTAATCCAGGGGACTGAAAATATTCTTCCATCTCGTGACATCTAGAAAAAAATGGAAATTAAACTATTGAGTGACTAGAGTTAAAACAGGGTATCCTAATTTGTAATTCGTACTGAGTGATACTTTTTAAAATATAGTTTAGAATTATGCTATGGACTGAACTGTGTTCGTACGTTGAAGCCCTAACACCAGCCGCCCCGCCTACTGCCATTGTGAGTGTATCTGGAGACAGAGTCTTTTGGAGGTAATTAAGGTTAAATGAGGTCATAAGAGTGGGGCCTTAATCTGATAGGACTGTGGCCTCATAAAAAAAGGGAGATCTTTCTCTCCTCTCTTTCTCTGCCATGTGAGGGCACAGGGAGAAGGCAACTGTGTGCAAGTCAGGAAGAGAGCTCTCTCCAGAACACAACCCTGCTGGTACCTTGATTTAGAATTTCCAGCCTCCAGAACTGTAAGGAATAAATTTCTGTTGTTTAAACCACCAAGACTATGGTGTTTTGTTATGGCAGCCCAAGCAGACTAAGGCAAATTCGTATCTGGATGGCTACCCTGTGATACAAATTAATTTTCATACCAAATGCTAAAGTATACTAATCTGGATCCCAAGGGACTCTTGGTCACCTGGCAATTTAGGGACACCTTTCCAAACTCCATGGCCTTCTGTGTCCTCACATCCACAAAATAAATCATGTTTGGAGACAGGAACTAAGGATTTGGCGAGGCTTGGCTCTGCCATTTTAGTTTCTCATTAGCTTTACCCACCACTGTCACTAACCAGCTGAATAAACTCAGGCAAGCCACTTGACCTCTCTGTTTCACAGTTCCCCCATCGTACGAGGACCAGATGCCATTGGGTCTGTGAAAGTACTAAACATTCTGAAGTTTTAAATGAAAGTGAAAACATTCTCTTTCAATAGAAAACCATTCTCCTCATTGTAATTGAAGGGCCGCTGATTTTGAAGCCAGGGCTTCTGAGCTGTTCAGAGGTGGTAACAACCAGCATTTGCATGGTTCATTCAGCCATTCCCACACCTCATCCCAGTGATTCTTCAAAATGGAACCTTGACAAGGACACTTCAGAGGCCTTGTGAAGAGCGGCTCCCTCATTCAGCAAAGGTGGTCGGAACATGCTTCTAGTTGCCTTGTCCCTGCACTGTGTGCAAGTTAGAGCCTCCTGTGAGGTCAGGCAGCAAGCCTCATCAGGCATCCATGGCCTGCCACCCCTCCATCATTGTCAATAAGCGAGATGGAGAGACCTGTACATCATTTCATTTACTATTGCAATGATTACATAGCTCATTGCCTTCCCATTGTTTCAGAGATAGATTTAATTAACTTCCAATTAATCATAGAGGGTGATATTTAATGCTTAGCCCAGCACTGAGCACAGTGTCACAGACCAAAGAATATATTCTGAAGGCTTCAGTAATCAAGAGGTCATGGAAGATAGATGTTCTTCACTGAAGGAGAGGGAAGATAAATCTGTGTGTCCAGACCACTCTGGCTAACTGTTTTGAGATAATTGTTTTGCATCCAAATGATAACTTTCCATAAGGCACAACCATGCATAGCACAGGAGAGATAGATGGAGGGAGAGAGAGATAATAGGGTTACAATGTGGAGAATTCACTTGGCTGTAATTCCCATCTGATGCCAACCAGACTGAGGTCACCAGGGAATTCTGCTTAGATTTGCAAGAGTGCAAGTGCTATAGTGGGGGTCTAACTTAGGACCTTATGCTGAAGAGACGCTCTATAAATCTTTGTCCAGTGAATGAGAAAGGAGGCCCACAGATCTTGGTTAGGTTGGCTTTTTGCTTTCAATAATCACGAGGGCTTACTGATGTTTTGCTCACGGTGTGATACCAAGTATTTCTCTCTCTGTTTCTTGAAAAGATGTAAGACTTGCATGTCTGAGCAATGGAAACCTGATGTCCCTGGGTCTTGCAGTGTGGTGGTCACTCTCGATGCTGTGTCTCCAAAAGAATGTAGATCCCTGAGCTACAGCCCAGGCAACTAAAATGTTTTTAATGAAATAGATCAGAACCTCTGAGGATAAGATTCTAGAAGTTTCCTGAACACTCTGTGAGAAACTCTGTTTTGACTCAGAACAAAAACATACTTAAGAAGATCAGTCATACTTCCTGTATTTACATTTACATTCAGGTAATGGTATGGTAACAAATGATAATACAGATTATAGCCCTTTATTCTTTCTTCACCCATCTATATGTCTATTCATAATTATGTGCTAAACATTTTTATATCAATAAAATGGTCATTTATATATTATTTCAAACAATGTCTAGAACATTAAAATCTCAGGATAAAAGGAGTAATTCAAACTGAACTGTTATTTCTATATTATTTCAAACAATGTTTAGAACATTAAAATCTCAGGGTAAAAGGAGTAATTCAAACTGAACTGTAAAGTCATTGTTGACAGGCTTTGACCAGGAGTGATAACAAAATTTTTAGGAAGTATATGGTTATCATTAGAGTACTTGTTATAAGTAATAAAGCCCTTGTTATAATATAAAAAGTTGTCTGGGTGTGTGTATATTTTCTGGAGAAAGTGTCTATAGCTCTAAATGTGGATTTGTGACATTGAAAGGTTAAGAACCCCAGTGCTCCAGCATTTTACCCCCAAGAGGTTAATATATCTGTGCCAATTGACATGAAATAAGGAACTATTAACCAATTCCATAGACTTACACAATCCCTGTTCTCAGAAAAGTAAGATGTGGCATTATGTCTGGCATCTACAACTTTATTTAGATAAATTATTTCTGCAGTTATCTATTCAGAATAAGATTTCAGATTAGGATACACATGACCCAGGCCTTGGAGATGCTATTTGCTTTAAGTCCTAGGAGAGCTACATCTGACAAATAGCATACTTAGTGGCTGAATATGCTTGTGATTGTTACTGGAGTGTGTGTGTGTGTGTGTGTGTGTGTGTGTGTATGTGCTGGTATGTGTGCATGCACACTGCAGGACTCAAAGCTCTAGAAATAACTTGACAGAGAGATTGAAGCATGGGGAAGTCCACCTGGTCCACTTTACTTCACATACCAGGAGTCAAATGCAAAATGAGAGGCACATGCCTTGCTTTATGATGCAGACACCCCGCTTCACTTTGCAGTGAACAAATTGGAGATAGAACAAGAATGAACTCTTGTATTATCTACCTGCCCTTCCAGTCAAGAGGTTGACATCTGAGTAGGGCCATGAGATTATAGTCATGACCCAGTATAAAAGAATGAGAGACATTTGCCACTCTTGTTTCAATTCTGGTCATAAAAATGCATTAAGTTTGGCGTGAGTTTCTGTTCTTGTTGATAGTGTCATCATAGGAAAGCAGAATCGGGAGAAGCCCCCAGAGGATTCCCTGGGATAGATCACAACATGTGCCTGGTTTGCTCTCTTACTAGGGACTTGAATGATTTCTCCCATCGATCTTGGGAGGCCACTAGAATATACTTATTTGGGCATAAAAGTAAAGATTCCCTTTCAGGACAAACTACTTAAGTGAAGAAGCTATAGGATATGGGCTGTGTGAATATAATCCAACCATTTGAGTAATTCTACCCAAGGGAAATCACAGCAGAAACCTCTGTGTATCATGTAATCTATCAGGGCAAACAGTACAATGTACCAAGCTGGTCTGCTAGCCCTCAGGCTGTTTTCTAGGCACTTCTTTCCTCCCTTAGGAGCCAGTGCTTCCTGATGCTCCAGGCCTCTTCACACTTTTAATGCAGACCTTGGTGCAGATCTTCCCTCTTTAGATATCACTTTTCTCAGTTTCTTCTTCCTATCAAAATCATCCAGTTCTCCATCTCATTTCCTTCAGGCCCATGCATTTTTCAAGCTGCATGCATTCTGATAATTTAATCCCTGTGGAGGTGCATATGTGTGCTAATGGTTTGATGTCTCTTAACATATTTGCATTTGGCAGTCTTTTCAGAGAAACCCTGTCTTAGCTCGAAGGAATAAATCTAATGTTAGTAAATCTCAGTTGGTCGCAGGGGCTGAGATATTTGGAAGTGGGATGGAGGAAGAATGGAGAAACTAAATCATATTGGTTGTGCAGCTGTGTGGTTTATTATACATATATCCGATTTTTAACTGGTAATCAAGGAGGAATAATTCTCTCTCAAACTCCCCATTTATATTTATCTCTAAATAAAAATGGGAATTTTCAAGGCTACTCATCCTAAAATCACTTTCATCTGCTCCTGATAACGTGGAGTTGGGCTTTGTAATCTTTCCTTGATATTGAGTTAATTCAAAACATGTTTACTGAGTGTTTGCTGTGTCCCAGACCTGGTGATTGGTGCTGGGATACAAAGGCACAATCTCTGACTTTAGATTAGTGTTGGAGATGGACAAGCAAGCAGGCAATTTCAATACAGGTGATATGCCCTGTGATGGAGTTACTGCAGAGAGGCACCTAAGCTGTGTAAGGAGAGAGGGAAGGGTTCCTGGAGAAGCCATATCTTATTGGAAAGCCAAGGAATGAGAAGGTATGGGGAGAATTGTTTGCTATTTGTTAGGGTTTAGGCTAAGATCCATAAAAGACTTCAAAATACAGTGGCTTACACAGGATAGATACAGATATCTCTCATGAAATCCTAGAGATAAGAGGCTTAGAGTGATGCAGCTATTTTCAGCAAGTGCCTCTTGCCTCTAGGTCCAAGAGAGGTGCCTTTGCTGCAGCTGTGTCCTTGCCAGCAGGAGTGTGTCAAGGGTCGGGAGCAAAAGAGAACAGCAAGTTGGCGAGACTCTTAGTCATTCTGTATGGGAGGATAGGAATGTCAGAGGCAAGGGTGGGGTGGCCATATATGCTCTGCTCAGAAATTTGGATTTTTCCATTGAGAGTGATGGGAAGCCTTTGTAGGGTTTCAAGCAGAGTAATGACCCAGTGACATTTTAATTTTAGAACATTTACTTTGGCTGAGTAGTTCTTTAGTTATCAATAACTTTCAGCATTTCATACAGCTGAACTTATACTCTGAAGGAGTAGTGAATATAGAGATGAGCTACAGATTATAATTCAGTAACTTAATAGTTCAGTAACTGAAACTTCATGTAAAAAGAAGGATCTCTATATGTAAAAACTGGCCTTGGGATAAGGTCAGGTTGTTTCTGGAAATGTGGTTTTGGAAAATGATCTGAATTTTTTGATCATATGGTCTTTTCTCTCTCGCTGACTTCTTTCTCCTTAAAATATATGCTGTAGGGAAAAGTTTAAATAAAACATTTTTCAAGAATTGCAACCTTAAGTGGAGAGCAGAACAGGCAATGCTGTGTAAAACTGGGGATGGTGGTAGCTAATACAAGGCCACTTGTATTCACAGGCCACTCCCGCCCACTCTGCTTTTACCCTTCCTCAAATATTTGTAGTAATATATTGTGCTTTTTATACATAACTCTAGAATATAGATTTCCTTCTCCATTGTCTGCAGTATTTTCCCCTTTATGGAATAATTCATTTTTAACTATGGTATTTACATTTCACCATGTAGTAAATTTTATCTCTTATTTGAAATCTACTTTTCATAGCACTTAAGTTCCACAAATGGGCTGAGGACAGAGCTAAAGAGTTTACTGTAGGTCAAGACAAGTGGTAAACTTGTTAATGGCACTAAGTTCCAATAATTAGAATTCAGAGAGAACGACCCATTTCCTTAGTGGCATGTGTCTTGTTTTGTCTGATGTTGGCTAAAAATGAAAGATTGTACTGAAATAAGACACAAAAACTGAAGATTCCTGGGTTATTGGCAATTTTGTGTATTGGGAAATGTGGAGCGTTGGGATTTTACTTGAAGGGGTGAATAGAGGCTCTGCTTTGGAATATTAGACATGATACTAGGATTTCAGGTGTTGAAACTCAAATGTAATTCTATGGATAGTATTTTTCCATAAAATGTCAGCAGTTATCACAGGGATGAGTGCTTGGGGGAAGAAATGGAGACATCACAAAACATTGTCTCTTTCACAGAATTGTATAAGGTAGGGCATTACCTGGTAGCACGATTTATAATACTTTGTTTTCTAATTACCTATGATATTCATAGAGTTCACAATGGAAAAATATCTAATGATATGGAAAGAACATTATTTTTGACATAGATGGGCCAAGAAAAATCCCTTGGCTTTCTAGAAAGAAGGAATATAGATGATGCCATGGTCCGAACAAGTGAATTTATTTCCAGTAGCAACAGAGTGCAATACTGAACTTGAAGTAAAGCATGTCCATTCTAGAAAATGTGTTCCTTCTCTGATAAACTGTTTCTGTCTCTGATCAAGAAACTAGAATAGTACACGGGAGGATCCAGGTCATGCTCCCAGGAGGCCAGGCAATAACTCAATCAGAAACAGGTAAAAGCTGAGTTGAGAGAGTACTGTCAATCACTGCTCAATTAGATTGAATTGACAATGGCTTTTCAGTATGGCTTTGCCTGGCAAACATTTGGAGTTCTAAGAGAAGGAAAAACAAACCTATGTTCTCAATGTCAAATTCATTTTGGCCACTTGCCTAAGACCCCCCTGGAGAATCCCAACAGGAATGAGACCCTGCATTTCAGAAAGATAGACTTCTGCTCGATGCATCAGCAGTTCTGCATGGTTGCTTCTATCACCAATTTCTCTGATAAAAAACGTTATTTACCAAGTGCTGCACTTTCTTTCTTTTGCCTAACCTGTGGAAAAATTCAGTTGGTTTCCAACTGCTCTTTTTTGACTGAATTTGTCCAAGAAAATACTTTTATATCCTTCAGTGAGCAGAAGGAAGACAGCATTTTGGGATGAGAGATGGCAAGAGGAGGAAATTCCACAAGTGGAAATTGGATGTGACCATTCCTTGGGCTCACGCCAGTCATTACTATTACCTACACTGCTTCTGGGCTGACTCGTTTGTCCATTTGTGACCCCGACATATAGAAAATGCATTCTTAGGAGAGCATTTATCCCATGGGCTTTTCTACAATCTCAATATCACAACCCTGGAGGCCTCAACTACCTTATCAACAGGAAGTTTGAGCAAGTCTTCCCGACCCCTTCTTCTTTTTCAATACTTCTCTATACACAAAACCAAGCATTATTTTGACACTCATATTAGTCCAATTAAACTGAAACTCTTGTTTTACTTTCTATGATTTTTTTTCTTCCTGTTTCTAACAATGTTATCCATGCCTTCCCAGATACTCAGTCAAATCTTCCTCAGTTGTTGAAGACAAGAGACATTGGACTGGGAGCCAAGATTCTGAGTGCCTTTGACTGAGCTGACCTGACTCTGCCACTAACTAGTGGTGTGATCCTAGGCCAGTCACTTATTTTTCCTGATCTTTAAAACAAAGAAGTTGGACAGGATGGTCTCTAAGGTACCATGTGGCTCTATAGGCTTTATTGAACTGCTAAACACTGCTTCTCTCTAGGTCTAGCCTTTAGGTTCCACAGCTGCTGTCAGCACCAACCTTTCTGTTCCCCAGTTGCTTCTAGTCCCTAGAAAGATTTCACCAAACTAATTTTGTTCTATTCATTAATTAACAATATAAATACATACATTTAAATTAACAACTCCTCCAAAAAACAATGAACCATTAATAATAAAATTTTATAATCATCATAAAACTGTCTAGGGCATGGAAGATGGTATAATAATTCACACCTAATTGCTTTCAACCTTGGGCCCACAAACACACTGGCTGGAGAAATGAATTCAGATACTGTAATTCATGCCAGGTCATGTTTTATTATTTAAGTCATCCCTGTTACTTAAAAAAAACTTTGATGTTCAAATAATCTACAAATTCACAGTGCCACAAACTACAGGGGAATTTAGAGAAAGTGCACATTTGCCTATTTTGTCAGCCCTTCATGCAGAAGATCCATTTGAATCTTGGTGTTCTCTATAGAACAGTGGTTATTTTACTTAATGATAGAAATAATTTACATAATATAAACAATAACCTTAATTGCAAGATTAGAGTATTGAGAAAATTCTTTGTTAACTTACAAAAAAGAGGTGAGCAGCCCACAAAGTGTGCAAAAATAGCAATTGCAAACCAAGTGGTAGAATTAAATCATAATATTTAAGGGCACAAATTCTGAAGCCAGGCTGCTGGGGTTGAAATCTCAGCTCCACTACTTACTAGTTATTCTTGACCTTGGGTAAGTTACTTCACCTCTCCAACCTTCAGTTTCCTTATCTGTACACAGAGGAATATGATAATACCAGGTTGATATAAGGATTATATAAATTGATATAAGGAGATGTTTAGTACTTACATTAAGTGAAGCATTATATTATTAGTAGTATCATTAGAGGCCATGGCATCCTTCCTTGAAGGCTTAAAAAGATGTGTGTACTTTGTATGTATATAGCCCTGGACTTAATTGTATACGCAATGCTGCTTAAGATGGGTGGGGCTCTTCTGAGGTCTATTTGTAAATTTAACATGGTCAACTAAACCAGGGCAATTAATATGACATTGAAGATGTTCATATGAGTGAGGAAAATAACAGATTAAAGGAAAGGAAGCAAGACTGGGGAGATATTTCTGTATTTTGAAAGTAAGTTAGCAGCATTCAAATGGATTTTAAAACTCAGTAATTTAGACATTTCTTCTAGGGTTGTTAGTAAGTCACTCAGTGTTTCTGCTTGTGAATCCGTATTAGAGTTATACAGTGTCATAGAAGGAACGAGATGCACTTGTATTGACTTTTCTTGGGCACACATATGTGGTCTGCTGAGTGGGGGGTCTAAGCCAGCTGTGCCACCCTCCCCCGACTCCCATGTGTGTTTTGCTTCTGGTCCTCTGGTATGGGAGTACTGCCTCACAGTGTCCAGGGCTGTTAGCTGAACCCAAACCTATAACAGTTGAAAGCTTGTTAAAATCAAAAAGGTAAATACATTTCTCTATGATTAGGTGACCAATGCCTGTAGCAGATCGTGAATACCCAGAAGGTATCTGCTCAGACTTTGTATCACAAACTCTACCTCTCTCTTTCTGTCCCTCAGCTTTTAGGGCCCAATTAATTTGTGTTTGCCTTGTCCAACAGAACCCATTCTCAAGCAAAAGATGCTGCTTGCTTTCAATTTGAAATATAAACCAGAGACTGGGATGGACTATACAAGGAAAGCAACTCAGTAATGTCATCTAATGGGAGGATCAGAGTTCTATGTCCAAGCCTCCTGTAGGTGGGCATTTAATTGTTCTAACTCCTCATCTGTAAAATAGAAAGATTGGATTTGGTGACTTCCGATATCACTTACATTCAAATAGTCTATGTGTTTCATTAAGTTCAGGAATCTTTAAAAAGATTCCTAAATAAAGTGATTCTTCCCCTTCTTTGAGAATTTTAGGAAAATTCTTCACCTATGTATGTGGGAATCGATTGAGCTTTGAGAAAGCATACATTCCTCATTCTGTTTATGCAGGTGGGAGTGTGGGATGGATGATAACAGAGAAATTATATTCTTTGTAAATCCTGACCTACACAACCATTGGTCACCAGGCATATTTACCTCACAGTAATATCAGACATTGTAATAACACATCATGCAACTTTTCTAAATGCTGCATTCTCATAGACAATTTGAAGAAAATGATGACCATATGAAGTTTATGATATATCTGTGTTGCTAAAAGCAACATTTCAAAAAAAAAAATGTAACAAGGCACCCATCAGAAATCAGCGGTTTAGGAAAAACTCCCAAGTGAGTAAAGTTGTAGCTACACACAACAAGAAATGCCAGGGGAGAAACTAGAACAATGAGGTGAGTTTTCTATAATCATTGTGGAGACTAGTCACACCAATTTTTCAACTTCTTGTTTTTTTTTTCTTTTTTGCGGTACGCGGGCCTCTCACTGTTGTGGCCTGTCCCGTTGCGGAGCATAGGCTCCAGACGCGCAGGCTCAGCGGCCATGGGTCACGGGCCCAGCGGCTCTGCGGCATGTGGGATCTTCCCGGATCGGGGCACGAACCCGTGTCCGCTGCATCGGCAGGCGGACTCTCAACCACTGCGCCACCAGGGAAGCCCTCAACTTCTTTTTTCAACCTGTTTTGCAAGGTTCATTTGTGCCAGAATGAGGGTGATTTTCTCCAGGCAATGGCCTCTAACTGGTTGTAAATGAATCAATGCCCATCAGTTTCACAGGAAAAAGCATCCTAATCAGATTGGTTATCAATGGATTAGATTTCTATCTTGCTGGACCTTTACCTCTCTTTTAGCTTTGGAAGGGAACTAAACATTTCGAGCCAAGTTGTTTGGTTTTGTCTGGAAGCACTGCAATGCCTTATTGATCTGTTTGGAGAGGAAAGTTTTCAGAAGAGACAGTTTCCCTGGATAGCTAAACCACTATTAAAAAGATAGCTGATTTCAATGAAAACCTTCCAATACATACACACACTTCCCTATTAAACAGAGTTCCTTGAGAGTAAATGAATCTTTCTGTTGGGTTATGGTCACCACTTTATGTACACCAGTTACTGTGACACTCACTGGAATACAGGGGTATCGTGAACCACAGTGCTTGGCCCCCTTGATGACTGGCTGTTTTGGGTGGTCTCACAGCGTGCCACCAGCTGTCCCTTCTCACTGTAAGAACTTCTAGAAAAATCTTTCAACCCTCTTTTTATCTGTTATCTGCTGGAGATTATGATGGCACCTTCATACGGCAGGGAAAGTTCAATAATCAAGCTTGGGAATCAGTAGTGGGGCAAAATATTTTATCCCTACTCTGCCACTTACTAGCTGAGTAATGCCGAGCCCATTTCTTTACTTCTCCAAGCCTTGGATTCCTCATCTAAAAACAGGATAACAATACCCACTCTTCAGGGTTAGAGTGAAACTTAAATGAGATAAAAATAAGTCCCAAGGTCAGTGTCTGGCATATGGTATGGGTTCTATAAATGATAATTTCCATCGAAATGTTCCAAACCCCTCCTTCATCAACAATAGTAAGTGAATAGACACCGTCCCTACTCCCTTCCTGCGGAGGAAAGTACTTCAGGTCATTACTTCATAGAGCTTTGATCTCAAGCTCTATACGAGGCTTTGGGGAAAGGATGGTGAACAGGCGGGCCTGATTCCTGCCCTTATGGAACTTAGTGAGTCTAGTGTAGAAGACAGACAAGAAACAAAAAATTATCCAACAAATTATTTAATTCCAATTGTCTTGAATGCTATGAAGGAGAAGGGGAAGCTGTATTTAAAAAGAAAACCTGTCTTAATATGGAAGGTCAGGAGAAACTTTTCTGAGATGCCACATCCAAGAAGAGGACAGAAAGATAACTACGAGTGAGCTGGAAGGACAGATGAGTATTCTAGGCTGAAGGAGAGGTATTTGTAAAGGCTTTGCAGCTTGAAGTTTCAGAGTGCTGGGGAGCAAAGATAAGATGAGGGATTAGAGCTGAGCTGAGGCTGGTGAGGTGCATGGTTCAGGCTTTGGGGACGATGGCAAAGTTTTGGGCTTCACTCTGAGAGAGATGGGGCCCACAAAAGAGAATTAAGCAAGGACAATAATCTACAGGTTTGCAACCATTGACCGAATCTCGAAATGTTTTCCTACTGCTGAGTAGATAGCTATACCCTGAGCCTCCTACCACCTATAACCCCTTATCAGACCCACTCCCCCTTCTACCCACCTCCACCCTTTGGGGTTAAGAAGGCCTCCAGGACCTTTCTAGCATCTCTTCCAATTGGTCGGTGGCCAATAGCATATAGGTTGCTAACTATGTTAAATATTTTATCTAGTTTTAAGCAAAATTCCATCCTCCCCTAAATATTCTCCTTTACTTATAAATTTACAGTCGTGCTCAAAATTGTTAAAGAAGACTGAAAGTATTGCAGTTTAATGTGATTAAAATATTTAAATGGTCTTAGGGCCATTTGTCCATCTTCCCTTTCCTAACCCCCACCATATTGAATTTAACCCTGAGGTCTGTTGATTCTACTTCTGAAATGTCTCTTAGACTTATCCATTCCTTTCGACTCCTGCTGTTCTCATGCAGTCCCTTTCACCTCTCCCTGGGCTTCTCTAATAACCCAGCATCTCTCTGCCTGGTCTCTGTGTCCCTCTGCCTGGTCCATTCTCTCCCTAGCCCAAACCACTCTCCACATGGCTGTCAGTGTCCAGACAGTGTCTAATACACAGTTGGTGCTCAATAAATGTGTTTTGAATGAATGAATAAATAAACAAATGTATGGTGAGACCATGATCAAATGACACATAAACAAATGGGTAAAAAGTGGAAAAACACAACCAGTTACCCTCTGTTAGAGCTTCCCAAAGATTTTGGATGGCACACTGACATTTTTCATTTTATTAGTTCTGTGTGTATTTTAATATGTATAAGAAAAATTTGGTAGTACACTAAACTTATGCCTTGT
The DNA here is from genome assembly GCF_963455315.2 of Globicephala melas. Classification (NCBI taxonomy): domain Eukaryota; kingdom Metazoa; phylum Chordata; class Mammalia; order Artiodactyla; family Delphinidae; genus Globicephala; species Globicephala melas. Next base: position 100,832,341 of record NC_083318.1, on the reverse strand, counting down.
TGCTTAGAATAAGATTGAATAAAAATGTAAGTCAAGTTAAAATTGATTAAAACATATTAAGTTAATAATAGCTCAGTACTATTCAGATATGGCAAAATGGTATAGATGTCATACAATGACTGAAGTTTGGGAAAAATTGGTGAACACAATGCCACAAAACCAAGTGAGGTTATACTCCTCCCTGAAATAGAATGGGCTTGGATGAGTTGTCAGGGTCAAGCAAGGCTTGAACATGTGGCCTGCAAATCCTGGTGCCTCCACATGTAAGTCAGGTTTAAAAAAAGAAAGAAAAAGATAGCATTGAGAATGTGTGCTTCACAAGACTTCCGGTCATGGTAAACAGCCTCAGGTTATTTCAAGAGCCCTGGAAAACCTTTTAACAGATTGAGAAGTATAAAACAGGTTGAGTTTTTTTTTTGTAATTAAAAATTTTTTTAATTGAAGTATAGTTGATTTACAATGTTGTGTCAGTTTCTTTTTTTTCCCTTCTCCTACTTTTTTTTTTAAAACATCTTTATTGGAGTATAATTGCTTTACAATGGTGTGTTAGTTTCTGCTTTATAAAAAAGTGAATCAGCTATACATATACATACATCCCCGAATCTCCTCCCTCTTGTGCCTCCTTCCCACCCTCCCTATCCCATGCTTCTAGGTGGTCACAGAGCACTGAGCTGATCTCCCTGTGCTATGCGGCTGCTTCCCACTATCTATTTTACATTTGGTAGTATATGTAAGTCCATGCTACTCTCTCACTGCGTCCCAGCTTACGCTTCCCACGCCCTGTGTCCTCAAGTCCATTGGTCCATTCTCTACTTCTGTGTCTTTATTCCTGTCCTGCCTCTAGGTTCTTCAGAACCTTTTTTTTTTTTTTTTTAGATTCCATATATATGTGTTAGCATACGGTATTTGTTTTTCTCTTTCTGGTTTGTTTTTTTGATATTGAGCTTCATCAGCTGCTTGTAAATTTTGGAGATTAATCCTTTGTCAGTTTCTTCATTTGAAAATATTTTCTCCCATTCTGAGGGCTGTCTTTTTGTCTTGTTTATGGTTTCTTTGCTGTGCAAAAGGTTTTAAGTTTCATTAGGTCCCATTTGTTTATTTTTATTTCCACTTCTCTAGGAGGTGGGTCAAAAAGCATCTTGCTGTGATTTATGTCATAGAGTGTTCTGCCTATGTTTTCCTCTAAGAGTTTTATAGTGTCTGGCCTTACATTTAGGTCTTTAATCCATTTTGAGTTTATTTTTGTGTATGGTGTCAGGGAGTGTTCTAATTTCATTCTTTAACATGTAGCTGTCCAGTTTTCCGAGCACCACTTATTGAACAGGCTGTCTTTTCTCCATTATATATTCTTGCCTCCTTTATCAAAAATAAGGTGACCATATGTACGTGGGTTTATCTCTGGGCTTCTATCCTGTTCCATTGATCTATATTTCTGTTTTTCTGCCAGTACCATACTGTCTTGATTACTGTAGCTTTGTAGTATAGTCTGAAGTCTGGGAGCGTGATTCTTCTAGCTCCGTTTTTCTTTCTCAAGATTGCTTTGGCTATTCGGGGTCTTTCGTGTTTCCATAGAAACTGTGAATTTTTTTGTTCTAGTTCTGTGAGAAATGCCATTGGTAGTTTGATAGGGATTGAATTGAATCTATAGATTTCTTTGGGTAGTATAGTCATTTTCACAATGTTGATTCTTCCAATCCAAGGACATGGTATATCTCTCCATCTGTTTGGATCATCTTTAATTTCTTTCATCAGTGTCTTAGAGTTTTCTGCATTCAGCTCTTTTGTCTCCTTATGTAGGTTTATTCCTAGGCATTTTATTCTTTTTGTTGAAATGGTAAATGGGAGTGTTTCCTTAATTTCTCTTGCAGATTTTTCATCATTAGTGTATAGGAATGCAAGAGATTTCTGTGCATTAATTTTGTTTCCTGCTACTTTACCAAATTCATTGATTAGCTCTAGTAGTTTTCTGGTAACATCTTTAGGATTCTCTATGTATAGTGTCATGTTATCTGCAAACAGTGACAGCTTTACTTCTTCTTTTCTGATTTGGGTTCCTTTTATTTAATTTTCTTCTCTGATTGCTGTGGCTAAAACTTCCAAAACTATGTTGAATAACAGTGGCGAGAGTGGACAACTTTGTCTTGATCTTAGAGGAAATGGTTTCAGTTTTTCACCATTGAGAAGATGTTGGCTGCGGTTTTGTCATATATGACCTTTATTATGTTGTGGTAAGTTCCCTCTATGCCTACTTTCTGGAGGGTTTTTATCATAAATGGGTATTGAATTTTGTCAAAAGCCTTTTCTGCATCTACTGAGATGATCACATGGTTTTTCTCCTTCAATTTGTTAATATGGTTTATCACATTGATTTATTTGCATATATTGATGAATCCTTGCATTCCTGGGATAAACCCCATTTGATCATGGTGTATGATCTTTTAAATGTGCTGTTGGATTCTGTTTGCTAGTATTTTGTTGAGGATTTTTGCATCTATGTTCATCAGAGATAATGATCTGTAGTTTTCTTTCTTTGTGACAATTTTGTCTGGTTTGGGTATCAAGGTAATGGTGGCCTTGTAGAATGAGTTTGAGAGTGTTCCTCCCTCTGCTATACTTTGGAAGAGTTTGAGAAGGATAGGTGTTAGCTCTTTCCTAAATATTTGAGGGAATTCGCCTGTGAAGCCATCTGGTCCTGGGCTTTTGTTTGTTGGAAGATTTTTAATCACATTCTCAATTTCAGTGCTTGTGTTTGGTCTCTTTATATTTTCTGTTTCTTCCTGGTTCAGTCTCAGAAGGTTGTGCTTTTCTAAGAATTTGTCCATTTCTTCCAGGTTGTCCATTTTACTGGCATATAGTTGCTTGTAGTAATCTGTTATGATCTTTTGTATTTCTGCAGTGTCAGTTGTTACTTCTCCTTTTCATTTCTAATCCTATTGATTTGAGTCTTCTCTGTTTCTTTCTTGATTATTCTGGCTAATGGTTTATCAATTTTGTTTATCTTCTCAAAGAACCAGCTTTTAGTTTTATTGATCTTTGCTATTGTTTCCTTCATTTCTTTTTCATTTATTTCTGATCTGATCTTTATGATTTCTTTCCTTCTACTAACTTTGGGGCTTTTTTGTTCTTCTTTCTCTAATTGCTTTAGGTGTAAGATTAGCTTGTTCATTTGAGATGTTTCTTGTTTCTTGAGGTAGGATTGTATTGCTATAAACTTCCCTCTTAGAACTGCTTTTGCTGCATCCCATAGGTTTTGGGTCATTGTATTTTCATTGTCATTTGTTTGTAGGTATTTTTTTGATTTCCTCTCTGGTTTCTTCAGTGTTCTCTTTGTTAGTAAGTAGTGTATTGTTTAGCCTCCATGTGTTTATATTTTTTACAGATTTTTCCTGTAATTGATATCTAGTCTCATAGCATTGTGGTCAGAAAAGATACTTGATATGATTTCAATTTTCTTAAGTTCACCAAGGCTTGATTTGTGACCCAAGGTATGATCTATCCTGTAAAATGTTGCATGAGCACTTGAGAAGAAAGTGTATTCTGTTGTTTTTGGATGGAATGTCCGATAAATATCAACCAATCTATCTTGCTTAATGTATCATTTAAGGCTTGTGTTTCCTTATTTATTTTCATTTTGGATGATCTGTCCATTGGTGAAAGTGGGGTGTTAAAGTCCCCTAGTACGATTGTGTTACTGTCAATTTCCCCTTTTATGGCTGTTAGCATTTGCCTTATGTATTGAGGTACTCCTATGTTGGGTGCATAAATATTTACAATTGTTATATCTTCTTCTTGGATCGATCCCTTGATCATTATGTAGTGTCCTTTTTTGTCTCTTCTAATGTTCTTTATTTTAAAGTCTATTTTGTCTGATATGAGAATTGCTACTCCAGCTTTCTTTTGATTTCCATTTGCATGGAATATCTTTTTCCACCCCCTCACTTTCAGTCTGTATGTGTCTCTAGGTCTGAAGTGGGTCACTTGTAGACAGCGTATATACAGGTCATGTTTTTTATCCATTCAGCCAGTCTATATCTTTTGGTTGGAGCATTTAATCCATTTACGTTTTAGGTAATTATTGATATGTATGTTCCTCTTACCATTTTCTTAATTGTTTTGGGTTTGTTATTGTAGGTCTTTTCCTTCTCCTGTGTTTCCTGCCTTGAGAAGTTCCTTTAATTTTTGTTGTAAAGCTGGTGTGGTGGTGCTGAATTCTCTCAGCTTTTGCTTGTCTGTAAAGGTTTTAATTTCTCCATCAAATCTGAATGAGATCCTTGCTGGGTAGAGTAGTCTCAGTTGTAGGTTTTTCCCTTTCATAACTCTAACTATGTCCTGCCACTCCCTTCTGGCTTGCAGAGTTTCTGCTGAAAGATCAGCTGTTAACCTTATGGGAATTCCCTTGTATGTTATTGTTTTTCCCTTACTGATTTTAATATTTTGTATTTAATATTTGATAGTTTGATTAATATGTGTCTTGGTGAGTTTTTCCTTGGGTTTATCCTGTATGGGACTCTCTGTGCTTCCTGGACTTGATTGACTATTTCCTTTCCCATATTAGAGAAGTTTTCAACTATAATCTCTTCACATATTTTCTCAGTCCCTTTCTTTTTCTCTTCTTCTTCTGGGACCCCTATAATTCAAATGTTGGTGTGTTTAATGTTGTCCCAGACGTCTCTGAGATTGTCCTCAATTCTTTTCATTCTTTTTTCTTTATTCTGCTCTTCAGTAGTTATTTCCACTATTATATGTTCCAGGTCACTTATCTGTTCTTCTGCCTCAGTTATTCTTCTATTGATTCCTTTTAGAGAATTTTAAATTTCATTTATTGTGTTTTTCATCATTGTTTGGTGGCTCTTTAGTTCTTCTAGGTCTTTGTTAAACATTTCTTGTATTTTCTCCATTCTATTTAGAAGATTTTGGATCATCTTTACTGTCATTACTCTGAATTCTTTTTCAAGTAGACTGCCTATTTCCTCTTCATTTATTTGGTCTGGTGGGTTTTTACTTTGCTTCTTCATCTGCTGTGTGTTTCTCTGTCTTCTCATTTTGCTTAACTTACGGTGTTAGGGATCTCCTTTTCGCAGGCAGCAGGTTTAGAATTCCCATTGTTTTTGGTGTCTGCCCCCAGTGGCTACGGTTGGTTCAGTGGGTTGTGTAGGCTTCCTGGTGGAAGGACTGGTGCCTGTGTTCTGGTGGATGAGGTTGGATCTTGCCTTTCTGGTGGGCAGGACAGCGTCCTGTGGTGTGTTTTGGGGTGTCTGTGACCTTATTATGAGTTTAGGCAGCCTCTCTGCTAATGTGTGGGGTTGTGTTCCTGTCTTGCTATTTGTTTGGCATAGGGTGTCCAGCACTGTAGCTTGCTGTTCGTTGCATGGAGCTGGGTCTTAGCGTTGAGATGGAGATCTCTGGGAGAGCTTTTGCCGTTTGATATTACATGGAGCCAGGAGGTCTCTGGTGGACCAATGTCCTGAATTCAGCTCTCCCACCTCAGAGGCACAGGTCTGACACCCGGCTGGAGCACCAAGACCCTGTCAGCCACATGGCTCAGGCCCTGGAGGATGGGAGCGAGGTGTGGGCCATCGGTCCCTGGTGCAGGGCGAGCACAGCGGTGTCAGCTCCGACCCCAGTCCGGGTCCCATTCACAAGTCACTGATGGCTGCTAGCGGCCCCCGCGGCATCTGCTCACAATGCTTTCCTTGTCTAGCGGTGACCGCGGAATGTTGTGTCAGTTTTGGGCGTACAGCATAGTGATTCAGTTATATATATATATATACACATATATATACATATATGTTCTTTTTCAGATTCTTTTCCATTATAGGTTATTACAATATATTGAATATAGTTCCCTGTGCTATACAGTAGGACCTTGTTGTTTACCTGTTTTGTACAATATACAGTAGTGTATATCTGCTAATCCCAAACTCCTAATTTATCCCTCCCCCTTTTCCCCTTTGGTAACCATAAGTTTGTTTTCTATGTCTGTGAGTCTATTTCTAAAACAGGTTGAGTTTTATCCCCCAAAGCTGAGGATAGTGTGAAGTCATTGAAAGAGGCTGGATTTTGTAGGTAGACAGATGTGAGTTCAAACACCAGCCTGTCTGTCACTTATTTGCTGTTTGACGTTGGGCAAATATTTGTGCGTCTCTGAGTTATTTCATTAACGGAACAGGCAAAGTAATTACCATCTTGGAGGGAATACAAGGCTACATATAGATATTGGCTAGCATGGTTTCTGGCACATAGTTGACATTTAATAAATGCAGCCTTTCTTTTTAACTCCCTTAAATGTAATTTGCTTAAAAATAAAAGTAAAAATATAGTAAAATCAAAGCAGACTGTGATTGTACCAGATGTTTTTTCTCTGAGAAAACCCAAACTCCAAAACAATAGGGGAAATATGACGAAAAAGAAAGTAATTTTCAATGGCACTGAACTATTCTCCCGAGTCTTTAAAAATCTCTGATTGAAATGAATGAATATGCAAGTGTCACTTATTGATGGCCTCCTCCCATAAGCAGTGAACTCCTTTGAAATCATGTGGTGGTAATTGTAAAAGAAGTTATATACATAAAATTACTTCTCTGGTATAATAAGGATCATAAGTCAGTTCACAATCAATCCATCTTCAACTTCTTCTGTTGCTCTGATTTCATAGATTGCAACAAAAAATAAGTTGAGCATGAATAACTGAAAGGCAGTGAAGGGACCCTGAGGCTCTTGCTTACAGCTTTCTTTGTGATGGAGGCTGGATGAGGGTGAAAGAAGGCAACAAGAGTTTTAGGAGATGCCTTATGACATCAGCATCCTTTTCCTGGCCCTGTTTGGTTTCTTGAGAAGAGAGATTTAGTCTTCTCCATGAGAGAAGGTGTTTATCACCTACTTGCCATGCCTCACATTGCATTCCTGCTGGCTCAGGGCAGCCCAGCACCTCCAGTCATGGATACTTGGGATGGGTGCTGGACCTAATCATTCTGACCTTTAGAAGCTCCTCTAGCTTGAGTGTTAACTATGAAACCCTCTCAGAAAATTTTGTTGAGGATTTTGTCCATAATGGGAAGTTCTATTGGCCTGTCTCTAAGAAAGTAACTAGGAGTAGAAAGGTGTCTGCCTTTGTTTGCCTTGGAATTCTTAAGTGGCAATAACACACTGTACTTTGTTCTCAGGAGGACCCAACTGTTGGCAAGTCCTCCAGATGCTTCCCTCCTGGTGGCACCTTTAGCCAATCATAACAGGAATATTGATCAAGAATAACCTAATGAAATATGAGCACCAGTGGATGTGTTGGGGAAAGAGCAGATCTAGTCTGTGAGAGTTATATTGAATAAGAATTGGGCCCATTAGGTGCCTCGTTGAGTACTCAGGGGAGACAATTCTTGCATTATAAAATATGCTTGGGTTTGCCTTATGGAAAATTTATTGTTCATTCATTTGATGCACTCCTTTAAGAGGTCAGCTTTGACTTTCAGTGCTTTCAGAATTTATTCTTTACTCCATTGTTCCTTGTAAACTATCTTTTATTGAATTTCTTTGTGCATTTGAGTTGTCAAATAGCCAATGCACTGTCTAAACTGCATTATACAGTTAACAGGTATTTTGTGATTGGGGCAGGATGAAAATCTGACTTATTGGTGCTAGTACTTATCAACATAGAGAGAGCAAATTATATTAATTAGCCTCCTCTGTTTTCAGAAATAAAACATGCCAAAGCCAGTGCTCCTACCTCAACTAACTGGGAAATGGTTGGACCATCAGGACTGTAATCCTGTGAAAATATCTGACTTCTATGAAAAATATCCAGGCTCTGCTCCTTTTGTGTTGGGACTGAGAGCTTTTAATGGGAGTGCATTTTAATAGCTAGGAAAACATAGAAGATTGAAGAAGATCTTTGATACCATGTCTTAATTAGACTCTATTTGATAACCATTGGCATGGCTACTTGATATAAATTTTAATTCTAATGACCAAGCAAGGTTATTTTAACCACACAGTTTACCTGAAGTAACCTAAAAATCCTTAAAAAACAGAGTGTTCACAGCATCTAAAACTAATCTTAGGACAAATTGTTGTTTGGTGTTGGTTCTTCACTATAAAATGAAAGTAGCTATTAATACTGGTGTTCAGAATGACTTTTTCAGTTGATTCTATGTGATGACATATGACCAATAGTTTTTATTTTCCAGCTGAGGTACCTGCTCCAAGTGTATTGAGGCAGAGTTGCCCAGAATAGAGCTCAGTAAAACACAGTTCAGATAAAAGTTTCCACTTGTCAGACGGGCAAACAAGGCTTTCTGCAGTCTTTGCCTGGCTACATTTTCAGTTTCACTGTGTGCTTTCTCCTCTTTGTACTCTGAGTCTCAGCTGTGCTGAGGTATTTCTACTTCCTCAAATTCACCCAGTCATGTTGCCCATAATGTTTCCTTGGCCTGGAATATTTTATTTATTTTCTCCTTCAGTTTTACCAAACGAATTGGCTATATGAAACAATTCTCGACCTTCTCCCAACTTCCAGTAGAACTGACCATTTTTTTCTTTGTAAACTCATTGTAACCTGCTCTGATTTCTTGGCATGATTACAACACTAGTCTACATATTATTAATATCTCTGTCTCCTTCTACAAACTTACAGAATCTTGAGGTCAAGGATCATGTCTGATTCATCTTTGTACTCTGAGCACCTGTAAAATGCCTGACAATGAATAAATAAATCAACAAAAGAGTGAATGAATGAAAAAATCCAGTGAAGTAAATATTGGCCTTATAACCCGAAGTAGAGATGGCAAACACATGCCCCCCAGTGCTGTACTTTCCCATCTCTTATGCAGAACAGATTTTCTGAATTACTTAGCGGCCACTAAGCCTAGATCCAGGCAGCCTACGCCTTCAGAACTTAGATTTTTTTCTAGCATAATCTTAATATCTAGTGAAATTATCTAGTTTAGTGGTATCCTAACACTTTTGATTATACAAGGGAGTAAACCTAATAGTAAAAATAATTGGGGGCACATCCTCTATGGATAGCTTCTGTGTACCCCTCCAGGCCACATGGGGAGACTAACCCATATGGACCACATCAATGGGCTCTTTTGTCCTCTGACTTCAAGTGGGTTTAGCAGGAAACCTGGAGGACAAGAGCCAATGAGGCCAGGGTACTATTTCCCTGGCTCACACCCTGCTCAATGGCTGTGGGTTAGCCTGCTTCCTCTCCTGAAGTCCTCAGCTCCTGTCACCTGGCCCCCTCCATACCTCTCCCTTTGGTTCTGGTATCTCTTCCCTCCTTTTACCCCTCCCTGCAGTTACTTGTCCAGAATGTGTCCTCTTTTGTTGCTCTAACTAAATCTTAGTGCCCCAAACTGGTGTCAATTGTCCTTCTCTTAAACTCTTTGCAGTTTATTTGAAGATAACTTCTATTTCCTGCTGAGACCCTGACTGATATTTCTCCAAGGCATATAATCATTTTTAATGTATTATATACATGTACTAATCACCATCCAGATATCAAGTACTAGTAAAGCCTAATTTCTTTTATTTTCTTAGAGAAGATGAAGTTTTAATGTTTTTTCCCACACCCTGGCTGATCACTTTTTGTTCTCACACTTTGGAAATTATTGATTTAGAAACTAGTTATCCAAGTCTTCCTATCAGGATTCATAGAGTAAGGCTCTGTTGAGTGTGGCTTTGAAGGCACAACAAGATCAGAGACTGGTTTCTGCATGATTTATATACTTAGAGAAAAAATGATGCATGTGGGATGGGCTTACTGCTGTTGACTTTTCCATTCCCCTCAGGGCCTCAGAGCCAGCACGGAACTGCAGGGCAGAGAGTAATAGCATCATTCAGGCTCACAGGCAGCCAGTAAAGTGAACCTGGAGAATATTAGTCTGGGACCAAATAATGTTTGAATTGCAGTCTTTCATTTTAAAGAGATTGTTTTTAAATAATGAATGAAGGCATCACAAACCTTTGGCTTTGAGACTTTTAATTCTTCATTCTTTACTATAGAGTGCTTCTAGCTCCCCTGTCTCTGCCCAAATCAAAATCCATGTTCCAGCAATGCCTATGGACAGCATCCGTGAGCAATCTGATTCTGACTTATGGTCGATTCTATTTTACAAGGGAATTCTCTCTACCTAATGCCTCTTGGAAAGAATTGAACCCTAGTTTTGTGATTTATATTTATGTTTACAATTGTGGACACTTTCAGACAAATGTTTACATCTCCTGTGTATCGGCAAAATAACCATAGTTATATCTTGTGTCATTTAAAACATTTCTTTCAGGGCCCTCGTATGCAATGCAGATATTCTCTCCTTAACTCTCCAACCAATATTACAAATAGCGCTGGTCTCGTTAGCAGTAAATAGGTCATGTTAACTTTTGGTATAAAGCTAAACATTTTATGAGGTTTTTTAAAAAATATTTATTTATTTATTTGGTTGTGCCAGGTCTTAGTTGCAGCATGTGGGCTCCTTAGTTGTGGCACGTGAACTCTTAGTTGCAGCATGTTGGATCTAGTTCCCTGACCAGGGATTGAACCCAGGTCCCCTGCATTGGGAGCGTGGAGTCTTATCCACTGCACCACCAGGAAAGTCCCTATGAGTTTTAGTTGTCCATAATCTCTTGATTTCCAGAGCATTAGGAAAAATGTTTCCTTTATAATGAAGATGATGTGTTTTTTTCCCCATTTTGATTAAAACCTTAAATAAATATGATGTAATGATCAATGGGAATATTAAGAGAGACAGCCTCATTGTTTAGGCTGTTACAATCACCTTGCTCTGACATACCTTCTATCCTGGGGCAGGAAAGCTGAGAGTCCAGGGTAATGCAATAATAAGTAATGAATTAGCAGAGTAAACTGGGCTGAAATAGGGAGTTACTCAATACCAAGCCAAATAGTTGAAACCAGGATGGTTGTGAACTTGAGGGAAAAAGAGATGCTTAAAATGATCAGTTAGGGAGAGAAAATTACTCCTGCTACACATGGAAGGAGTTCTGCCTTTTTTAGATCTTTAGGGGTTCTTGTTCAGGATTAAGCTATAGGAAATTAAGTTGAAGCAGGAATCTGATCTTTTGGTACCTAACATCAGTATTATACATACTAACAGCATATTAGAATTTGAAGGGATGCTCTTAATGCTCAAAATTGTTTGTTTACCAGTGAATGAACTGAGGACCAGAGATTTGGGGCAATGTATTTATGGAACTGGAGAACCAGAGCTACACCCCACATCTGCTGATCCCCAGTCTCATGGAGTTTCCACTAGACTGAATGTCTCAAAATGTTAAGCTTCTGTTTCAGAGATGGAAGAGATCCAGGAAACTGTGTTGATTCAAAGTGTCCCTTTGAACTTATACATGAAGTGAGTGGCAGAACAAGAACAAAACCTAAATCACATGATTCCTGGTCAGGTGCTTTATTCCATGACACCAGTGTTTATTCATATGCCAGATACTGTGTTAGGTACCAAAGTACATAGACAAACACAGTAAGATCTCTGCCTTTCAAGGGAATTTCCACATGTATTCCCACACAGAAAAATGTGTGTTTTCCTTCATACCCATACGTATTCAAGCTAAATAACAGAGGCTGAAAGTGCATAGAGCACACAGTGGTACATGATTTGGTAGAAAATAATAAAGTGCCTTATGTGAAAAATATAGTTCAAGTCCTTTAGATGTGAGTTCTATGGTGGCAGAGATTGTTTCTGTCTTATTTTTTGCTACTGCCCCAACTATGGCCTGGCACACAGTCAGTGCTCAATAAATTTTGAATAAATGAATGAATGAATATCTGCCTGGTATTTAGTGAGTATTCAATAAATGTTGAATGAATAAATGAAAGAATAAACTGTGCAGTGTTCTTAAGGATTATCCAGAATCTGAAATGATGACCCTAGAGATCACAATTCATAATGCTTATTTTATGGCTGGAGACAAGCTAATTCCATACTGTGATGGGCTCTGGAAGATTCAAGGCTCCTGAATTTGAATCTTGGCCCTGGCATTGTGGTAGAGACTGACAAGAACCAATTTCCCTTTCTTCCTGGCATGTAGCCAGACTACATTTCCCAACTTCCCTTAGAGCTGGGCACACCCTTGTTATGAGTTCTGGCCAAAGGAAAGTAGGCAGAAATTGTGCATCTCACATCTGGATCTGGCCCTTAAAAACCTCCCATGCAATACTCTACTCTCTGCTGTGTGTCTGGTGACCAGATGCAGACACATTCCCTGGGGCCCTAGGGAATGTGTCACAGGATTGAAGAAGTCTGGGTCCCTGAATCACCCAGTGGTAGGCCATCTAACTTATATCCTTATTGAATTGATGTTTGAATATGACCTAAACCTCTGTGTTAAGCCACTGAGATTTTAAAGTTGTTTCAACAGTTATCCTACACTGTTAATTCCTTTTGGGTGTGTCCTTGGATGCAGCTTAGCTTCTCTGGGCCTAGATTTTCCTATTTGTGCAGTGGGGATCATAATGTACTGCCTCTCTGTGTTGTTATGAGACTTATCAATGTGAAGCCCTTAGCATAGTTCTGAGGACATGATAAGCACTTGATAATTATTAGCTATTCTTATATAATTTTTATCATCTCAAGTTTGATAGCCAAAGTATGGCAATTTTTAAAGATATTTCAAAGATCATCACATATAGTTTTTCTCTATTAATCTTCTGGCTACTGAGGCAAACAAATAATCCTCCAGAATCTTTTATCATTGAGTCTCAAATATTTTTTAGAAATAGAACTCTTCTCTTTTCCTAGTATGATCTTATATATGGATGCCAGGTGATAAAAGCGTAGCTGTTCTGGTTGTAGGATATGCCCTACATGTACCTGTTTAGCCTTCCCCTGGGCCTTTTGTTGGACATCTCTACATCATCTGTGAGCTAGAGAGGACACAATTTGAATACTGCTGCCTTGGGTAAATACTAGGGGGAAATACGGTATTATCCAATTCCCTAATGCAATGCCCTTGTCCACTCTCCCCACAACTGCCAACCTTCTTACCACTCCAGCTTTCCCTCACTCCCTCTCTCCATGCTTGTTCCAGCTTCCATACAGAGACCGCATGGCAGTGGGGCTGTGGTAAATATGCACTTCTTTTTCTTTCATTTAAAATAGATTGGTGGCTCTTTTCAATAGACTATTAGAAGAGTAACTGCTATGTATGATTTAAAGGGACTCTGAACTTTGGCTCTCCACTGTATGATATATGGATGGCTTGAAGCTTTGGGGTCAAGGGTTAGAAGTAATGAATTTATGGCTAGATTCTGCCTCCTCTCACTTTGAAAAAAGATAGTATATTTGGAACATTAAATTATACATGTTTTTTCTTACAGAAATTGTCTTAGAGAAGATGTACTAAATCGATATTTTCCAACTCCAATTAAACTATCTTATTATCTATCATGGCCTTCAAGAGTGATTGAAGGAAAAAGGACCTGGGGTGAAGAAAAGACCAAAGCTACTGTTCCTGTGTTTAGGATTAAAGGAAGGACAGGAGGTGGTAACATTTTTTACTTGCTAGGGCCGAGGTAAATAGTTAGGAAATACTACAGATCTTTTGAAGTATCAGAAGGCATGATAGGTAGAAATACAATGGATACTACTCTAAGAGAAAGAGAGTGCCTTTAAATAGTTCATAGTTCTCAAGAGAAGCTTCAGGTTAGACTCTGAGTCAGGGGTTGTTGTTCCAAATGTTCCAACTCTAGGCAGGCCTTTCCTTCCTTATTAAGCTCTTGGTTAGCCCACTCAGTTCTTCCTTGGGATTATCAGGAAAAACCAGATGATTATCGGTTGTCCACAGTGGTCCTTATTTAGAAGGCTTTGGTAGCCCAGTTGCCCATGTACAAATGCTAATGATATATATATATATATATTTTACCACCAATACCATAGGTTGTACTAAGCAACATACACATATTGCCTTATCTAATTCTCAGTCTGATCTCATGAGACTGTAATACCCATTTTACAGATGAATCTGAGGCTTTGAGATAGTCCAGCCATTAAGGGAGGGAGCCAGGATTTGAACCTAGGTCTGCTGGACTTCAAGGTCAGCATTTAATCCCACCTCTGATAGCCACTTTCAACGATACATAGTCCACCCATTTTCCCTCCATCTGTCCTAATACACAGTCCCATGAAACTTCATATCACTTTGTTGAACCACCTGAAATTCCTCTCATCAGAAATATTAAATATGTAACTGACATTTTTTATTAAACAAAGCTTCTACAAATCAGGTTAAATGGAAAGTAGTATAAATTGGTTAAATTACGTTGGTTTCTTCTGAAGGCTTGACTTAGATCAAAACACTGAAGGCACGGGAGTTGTGAAAGAGGATTGTGATTGCAGAAGGGATTATTATTATTATTATCATGTGAATTATAAGCCTCAGTGAGATGTGGCAGTTGTTTTCAGGGGTGAATTTTGGTGTAAGATGGCAACATAGGGGTTCAGGTTGGTAACTGTGAAGCGACATGGGAAGGTAAACAGGGGCACACAAAAAGGAGGTAGATGGAGCACAAAGACAATCTTTATCCATTTTGCTCTTTTTCCAACGACCAACCCCATTTGTATTGGGTGGGGGGGGGTGGATTGAAATTTTCTCTGGAGGCCGTTTTACTATGTAATTCTCGTTATGTCACACAGATAGCCTTGCATAGCTGTATTCTAATTTTTCCCCATAGCCTACTCATATATCGTTATTCAATGAAGTAATAATGTTAAAAGCAAGACAATCTATAATGCACTTTCAATAATACTCTGAAAAACAGTTATTGATCTTTCCTTAAGTCAGCTACCTACCTCCAGCTGCCTTATTGCTCTCATTGTAGAGGTGGTTAAATGACCAAAGATACTTAATATGTAAGTTATGAAACATTTCCACTTCCTTATTTACCACTTAATGGTCATTAAAAGAGTAGGAACATCATCCTTTTTCAGGTGATGTAAGATGGATCCTGGCTTGAATAGAATACTCATTTATCAATAATCAATTACTCAGTTAACCATTAAAGATAATAATCATTTCCACCACACTTATAATAAAATGCTACAAATGTCAAAGAATCATTATTTTACCCTAGGGCAGACCTTAAATCAATTTCTTATTACCATTCATTTTACTCCTGCAATTGTGATGGACATTCAAAGGGCTGGAACATAAGAAAATTCTTAAATGGCTAAATGGTTGGGAGAAGTGAAGCCTAGGAAGTGTGATTGTGGAAACTCCATGGATTTTATCCAAGGATAACATCCAAGTGGTTTTGATCCATGGAATTTTGCCTTGATCTTCAGGTTCATTCCCATTGCCTACAGGAATCTTGATTGGGGATTTCCAATTTCAACTTGTTCAAATACCACTAGTTGCTTTCATACTCATTCACCAGATTTAGTCCAATATTATATTTCATTAAATGTGCAAGGTGGCAGCTGGGATGATGGTGGAATCACGTGGTGGAGGTGTAATATCACTCTTCAAAGACTTCCCATTGCTCTTAGAATAAAGCAAAAACTCCTTAACAAGACTGACAGAACCCTGAACAGTCTGGCCCCTGCACATCTCTCTTGCTTCATCACATGCACCACACTCAGTTCCTCTCCCATCTTCAGTGAACCTGGCCTTCTTTCAGCCCCTTGTACTCCATGTGAGCTCCCCTGCCACAGGGCATTTGCATATACTCTTCCTTCAGCCTATAAGACCACCTGCTCCCTGTCCCCATTTTCACTCACTTAACGTCTATTGTTCTTTCAGTTTTCAGCTGAAGTTTTTCTTCCCCAGGGAAGCCTTCCCTGATCTGCCCAGTCCCTACTGTGTGCTCTCAGAATACTATTTCCGTCTTTTTCATAGCACTATCACGGCTTCAGTTTTACGTGCGATTGAGTGGTTGTTTGACAGATGTAGTCTCAGTTTTCCCCAAACAGACCATGAGCCCTGTTTGGGCAGGGTTGTGTCTATTTGTGCTCACCACTGTATCCCAAGGATTAGGATAGTGCCTGGTCCATAGTGGGTTTCAATAAGTGTCTGTTAAACAAATCACAAGTTGATTAAGAAAGGGCCCCGAAAAGCATACCATTTAGCAAAGAATGTAGGAGATGTCGACAGCTGCTGTTAGAAGTCTTTCCTGGTCCTCATGGAGTGGTAATGACATTGTAAGCTCATTTTAGGTTATGAAGTTTCACTGACGCAATTATTTCCCAGCTGACTTCTTCTTTTCCTAATAAGACCCAGGCTTCTCCTATCTTAGTTCTGTTTCCTTTCAAGGATTTTCTGGTCTGTGTTGTTCCCCACAATTTTCTGCCACTTTCTCCGCTATCAGTGGAAACACCTAGAGCTTCCTTGAGGCTGCTGACTGCCCCACATTCCTGTGCCTTCTGAGATCCTCTTGAACACACCTATACAATAAATCTCTGCAATAATCTCTTATCTGAACGAGCGGTGGCCCTTCATTCAAGTCTACCAGTGACTTAAGGGATTTCATAGCACTGCTCGAATATGGAGAGGGAATGGTAATGTGATTATCTTGAGTCTGGTCATTTGAGAAGATGGATCTATTTTCAACACCAATTTTTATTCCATTTGAGATCCTGATTCAATTTGGAATTATTAATAACCTGCCTGGTCCAACTGACTGAGAAAAGGGCAACTTAGATTTGAAGGCAGCTCGGGGTATATTGATAGCTGCTCTGGGTGAAACATACAATCACACACTTTATAATAATCCTGGGGCATTTTAAGTGTAAGCCTGATAATTAGAACTAGTGGAAATAAATAGTCATGATGGAAATAAATATTCATGGTGCACAGAGAAGTAACTTCAAGAGAAAGTGTGAGGGAGAAAAAAACACAGAAAGACTCCATTGTAGATTCTGAGGTGGTTCAAATGATACGGCATGGATTTGACTCAATCTCTCATAACGACAGGAAATGATGTTATCAGGTATGCAGAGCATATGATGCAGAAAACCACTAGGATAATTTCTCAGTAACTAAAGCAAGGGAGAGTAGAGTTAACATTCTGGGCTACCATATACTCAATGTTTACTCTGAGCTATTGAGTTTGCAATTTCATCAATCCAGACCATCTTAAAGTTTATTGCATTAGATTTAAATCTCAAAACCCTGAGACTCATTAATTAATAACATATTTATTGAAAATCTCATGTGTGCTCCAGGCATCAGTCTAGGTACTGGGTCACCAAGGCAGACAAGTGACAGGGGACAGACACCAAGCAAACAAAGAATGAAATTTCACATTAATGGTGTTCACTCTGTACCTTCCTGAATCTAGGACTTTACTCTTTTTAACCAGTACAATCCTCCCCAAATCCTGTGATGTGGGTGAAATTATTATCCTACTTTTCAGAGGGGGAAACTGAGGCAGAGAGCCTTACAGATATTAAGTTGGAGGACCAGGATCCCAACTCAGGCAACCTAACTCAGGATCTGCATTCATAACATCCGCACTAATCTTACCATCTAACAAATAAACAGAAACAGTATCAAATGATGATAACTTCTCTGCAGAGAACTAAAATCAGATGATGTGACAGACAGTGGATTGGGTGGTCAAGGAAGGCCCCAAAAGACGACGTGGAAACTGAGCCCTGAATAACAAGATGCCGCAGGAAGCATTCCAGGTCCTTTATCATTTTCTCCCTGATGGACAGTATTTCTTCAAGATTATTTTAAGATACAAATTAGAACAAGAGCAATGGCATTTAAAAAATAGTTTGGTTAGCCTTCTCTTACCTCTGTATACCCAGAGAATAAAAAAGGAGATGAGAGGGGGGAAGGAGAAGTCTTTCATCCTCTTTTCCAGCTCTTGGCTTACTCAGCCTTGTTGCTATATGGCTGGAATCACACGTGACGGCCTGAGCAGCTTTCCTAGGCTTGTAGGCTGACTTGCTAGTAGATGTCCCTTCAAGAATCTCATGGGGGCTTCCCTGGTGGCGCAGTGGTTGAGAGTCTGCCTGCTGATGCAGGGCACCCGGGTTCATGTCCCAGTCCGGGAAGATCCCACATGCCGCGGAGTGGCTGGGCCCGTGAGCCATGGCCGCTGAGCCTGTGCGTCCGGAGCCTGTGCTCCGCAACGGGAGAGGCCACAGCAGTGAGAGGCCCGCGTACCACACACACACACAAAAATCCCATGGGAGGGGAGCTGTGAAGCTACCCACATTGGGTGGCTTCCTGAATGTTTTATTCCCTCTGTTGTGTATATGATTTCTGAAGTCATAGCTTCAAGCCTGAACTCCTTTTGGGTCCACCTTGTAGAAAAGCGGTGGGATGGAGTCACTCCCGCACTGGTGTATGTGGAGACACCCTTCTCATCTGTCTGCACTGCACTTCGGGAGGTCTGTGTGGGCAGGTAACTTTTCTCTGGGTGCAATCTTAGGCCCCAACTTATGGTGAACATTTCTAGCTAAGACATATCTTCGCCACAAATTTAGGCAGTTTATTGAGGTGAATTTCATATATATATATATGAAATGTATATATACATATATATATGGTGAGAATATGTTCTCACTACTATAAATACCTTAATGAATATAATTTTCATAAAGAACAATACTTACAATATTTTCATGTCATTTCTGAATCTGAAGGGAAGTTAGAGTCGGGAAGACTAGGGGCAAAAATTCTGATGAGTTAAGGATTGTCTACTAAACCCTTTTCTATATACGTTTAAAGTTTAGTTCAATGAATAGAGTCCAGTGAATATCACTCTCTAAAGAAAACTCCTCCTGTAAATGAGAAGGTTCATTACTCCTATGGATTCTGTTGCCATTTTGAAAACAAGCTCTAATTATAAGCACAAAACCAAATCAGTCTATAATGAATGAGAATTGGTGTTGAAAATGAATCACTCACTTAAAATTATATCAGTCAAGAAAAATCACATTAACATTTCATTATACATGAGACATGATGAAATTCTCTATGACTTCAGAAGATATGATTGAAAGGCCATTTCTTCCATGAGTTGTTGGTGATATGATGTCTGTAAAGATCTCCAAAAAGTTCCCTGTTGGGTTTGTAATCTTATCTTATTTCATCTAGTCCCAAGGGCTTTCATTCTTCTTAACCCAAAAATTCAAAATTAAAATTTGTATTATTCAGCTTATTATAATGTCTTGCTCTGGGAGAATTAATATAATTTCTTTCTACCTCCTTCTTGCATTATATTTTAATGTTAAGAAATCTTAAATAGTTTCCTATTGTATATATATAAAAACTCTTTAATATACTGAATTACACACTCATTTTAAATATCAAACAGTTGTAGAATTAATCCCAAACCTATTTTACATGGTAATGGACCACATGCATTTAATCACTGCACCTCTTTTAATCAGTGCACAGGCTCCCTGAATAATTACATATTGTAGTTACACAGGAGAAATATATACTATTTTCAATTTATTGGTTGTCTAGGATACCTGTTTGACTTAATTATTGATAAAATATTGTAATAAAATCTAACATCTTCAGGTACATTTAACCTGTATACTTATTCAAAAAGATTTGGTCCTATTTGAATTTTTCTTTTATTTAATAATAAAAATGGATGGCATTTAGTGGGACCAAATTGTTTTAATGCTGTCTTAAATAGTTTCTGAAGTATACCTAAACAATTTCTGCTTAATAACTAATTAGCTTATGCCAAGGACACATTATGATAATTCAATTAAGCTATCATCTCTCAACTTGCATATGTAGACCTATAATTCAAGATTGGATGGGGGAGCAATTTGACATTATCTAGCAATGTTGAAGATATGCAAAGCTACAGCTTCACAAATTCATTTTCAGATTAATAGTCTAGAGAAGCAATCTACAAAGTCTCCAGTCTCAGAAGCCTCTTACACTCTTAAAAATTATTGAGAACCCCAAACAGCTCTTGCTTATGTGAGTCATATCTATTAGAATTTAAAGCTGAGAAATTCAAAAGACATTTATTAATTTATTTAGAAACAAGAATAACAAACCTATTACATGTTAACATAAATAACATTTTAAAGTAACTGTATTTTCCAGAACACACACATACAAGAATAAGAATGACATTATTTTTAACTTACACATCTCTTTCAGATATGGCTTAATAGAAGATAACTGGATTCTCAGGTCTCCTTCTGCACTCAATCTGCTGCAACGTTTTGTTGTTGCATATGAAAAAAATCTAGCTTCCCACAGATATAGAGCTGGAGAAGAAAGTATTATTTTAATAGCTGTTTGGGACAATTGTGGATGTTCTTTTTGATATCACATCAAAACTCAACATGCATTAACTTCCTAAAGGTTAGTTGCAATGTGAAGTTTGAAACCATATTAGTAAACATTTTGCACTTTATTGCGTTACAATGCATTGGCCTATCTTACACTTTCAGGGCCTCTCATACATAATTTTGTCACATCATGTATTAGTCATTTGGAAAATATTGGTTCATTGAGTTATATAAATATTGCAAATATTAATGCATTTATTATACAATAAGATTACAGTCATCAGTATCATCACAGATCTTATCATAAAAGTCTTTAGATATTGGGAAACTGTCAATGTCATGATGACAGATACAAGTTCTCTCAAATTTTAAATTTCATTTGAAATCTCACCTTTTAGTATGGGCAACAAATACTGTCAGTTCTTTTCCTCAAAGTCACAAACTCAATTTGCTCAAATATTCAAGTTGACCAAATATCTGAGTCTGAATTAGTCATTCTTTCAAGTGAAACAGTGTTCTATGAAAAGAGTGCTGGGTTCAGTTCCTCATATCAAACAATCACATAAGTGATTTTTCTTGAGGTAAACATCCTACTTCGTTTGCAGCAGAGATGCTTCATACTTCTTCCCATTTCATCACACAGAATATTAAAAAGATATGTACTGAAGGGGTGAGATCTAGTAAATTAATAAATAAGGTTAATAATAACTGAGAAATGAAATTAATGAATTTATAAAATAAAAGTTTCATCAAGACATTTAAAAGAGAAACTAGCATTAAAAAACTCCACATTGCATGGTATGAGGAATACAATGACAGCTAGTACTCTTTGTCATCACTGCCTCGATGAAGGCACAACAGTGTTACCTGCCATTGCTTTTGTACCTTCAGTACAGATGTCAACACTGTGACAAAGACAAATCATATCTTAGTGTTATTATGAAAAAGATTTTGACCTCACGAACTCTTGGGGACCCCCAGAGGTCTGTGGACTATAATTTGAGAACTACTGCCCTAGAGAAACCCTCGTTCATGTATAAAAGGAGACGTAAAAATCATGGTCATTGCAGTATTATGTAATAGCCAAGAAAAAGAGAAAATATTCAAAATGTTCACAGACAGGAGAGTGAATAAATCTAAAGAATGAATGAATGAATGAAAAATATGTATATATACAGAGAGAGAGGAGGGAGAGAGAAAGTGGTAAAATGTTAACAGTTTGGTAATTTGGATAAAGTAATTTGGGAATTCCTTTGTACAGTTCTTGCATATTTTCTGTAAGTTTGAACTATTGCACAGTAAAAAAAGATAGAAATTGAAAACCAAAATCAAATGGTCTGAGGATATGTGTTTCATAGCAACACGGGGAAGAAGGCGTGTTGCAGTTGACAGATCTACATCATTTGCGTGGTTCTCTGCATTAATGAACAGGAGAGAAGTATCCAGAGCAGCAGGGATACAATTCATAAAACTGAACTTTAAAGGGCAAATAATAAAAAGTTGCCACCTCAGAGATTGAGGATGTACTTTAGTTAACATAGCCTAGACACATGCAGGTGGTCAGCCTAACAGGAACTTTTAGGGATGTCAGTGTAGATCAGCAGATAGCATACAATCACAATAATGGCAAAAGAAAAATGATAGTATATAAAAATTTCACAGAGCCCAGAGGACTCAAGGTTTCAGGAATAGATTCATTAAATGAAACTAGGAACCATTTAGTGGATATATGGATATATTATCTTCAGCCATAACTTGCATCTATACTTAGATTTAAATTTACTATTTAATGAATTGTTCATAATTTGTTTCTAGGTATGATTTCAGTAATTCTCAGCTTGAAACTTTTTGATATATTTTTTAAGTTTCATGCTAAAATAAGCCTATCAAATACTGCTACAAAATATCTGACCAACATGAACTCAACCAACATTTGTATTCAAGACCCTAGTTCAAAAGACTGGGCAGACCAAGTAAACAGCATCCATTATAGAATGTTGCCTGGACATGGCCTATTTTCTTTTTCTTTTTTTTTAAAATTTAATTTTAGGTATTTATTTTTTATACAGCAGGTTCTTATTAGTTATTTTATACATATTAGTGTATACATGTCAATCCCAATCTCCCAAATCATCACACCACCACCACCCGCCCTCCGCTTTCCCACATTGGTGTCCCTACGTTTGTTCTCTACATCTGTGTCTCTATTTCTGCCCTGAAAACTGGTTCACCTGTACCATTTTTCTAGAATCCACATGTATGCATTAATATACAATATTTGTTTTTCTCTTTCTGACTTACTTTACTCTGTATGACTGTCTCTAGATCCATCCACGTCTCTACAAATGACCCAATTTTGTTCCTTATTATGGCTGAGTAATATTCCATTGTATATATGTACCACTTCTTTTTTATCCATTCATCTGTCGATGGGCATTTAGGTTGCTTCCATGACCTGGCTATTGTAAATAGTGCGCAATGAACATTGGGATGCATGTGTCTTTTTGGATTATGGTTTTCTCTGAGTGTATGCCCAGTAGTGGGATTGCTGGGTCATATGGTAATTCTATTTTTAGTTATTTTAAGGAACCTCCATACTGTTCTCCATAGTGGCTGTATCCATTTACATTCCCACCAACAGTGCAAGAGGGTTCCCTTTTCTCCACACCCTCATCAGCATTTGTTGTTTGTAGATTTTCTGTTGATGCCCATTCCAACTGGTGTGACGTGATACCTCATTGTAGTTTTGATTTGCATTTCTCTGATAATTAGTGATGTTGAGCAGCTTTTCATGTGCTTCTTGGTCATCTATATGTCTTCTTTGGAGAGATGTCTATTTAGGTCTTCTGCCCACTTTTGGATTGTGTTGTTTGTTTTTTTTAATATTGAGCTGCATGAGCTGTTTATATATTTTGGAGATTAATCCTTTGTCCGTTGATTCATTTGCAAATATTTTCTCCCATCCTGAGGGTTATCTTTTCATCTTGTTTCTAGTTTCCTTTGCTGTGCAAAAGCTTTGAAGATTCATTAGGTCCCATTTGTTTATTTATTTATTTTTTAAAATTAATTAATTAATTAATTTATTTTTGGCTGTGTTGGGTCTTCGTTTCTGTGTGAGGGCTTTCTCTAGTTGTGGCAAGCGGGGACTACTCTTCATCGCAGTGCGCGGGCCTCTCACTGTCGCGGCCTCTCTTGTTGCGGAGCACAGGCTCCAGATGCGCAGGCTCAGTAGTTGTGGCTCACGGGCTTAGTTGCTCCACGGCATGTGGGATCCTCCCAGACCAGGGCTCGAACCCGTGTCCCCTGCATTGGCAGGCAGATTCTCAACCACTGCGTCACCAGGGAAGCCCCCATTTGTTTATTTTTGTTTTTATTTTCATTACTCTAGGAGGTGGGTCAAGAAAGATCTAGCTGTGATTTATGTCAAAGAGTGTTCTTCCTATGTTTTCCTCTAAGAGCTTTATACTGTGTGGTCTTACATTTAGGTCTTTAATCCATTTTGAGTTTACTTTTGTGTATGGTGTTAGGGAGTGTTCTAATTTCCTTCTTTTACATGTAGCTGTCCAGTTTTCCCAGCACCACTTATTGAAGAGACTGTATTTTCTCCATCGTATGTCCTTGCCTCCTTTGTCATAGATTAGTTGACCACAGGTGCATGGCTTTATCTCTGGGCTTTCTATCCTGTTCCATTGATCTGTATTTCTGTTTTTGTGCCAGTACCATATTGTCTTGATTACTGTAGCTTTGTACTATAGTCTGAGGTCAGGGAGTCTGATTCCTCCAGTTCCTTTTTTTCCCCTCAAGATTGCTTTGGCTACTCGGAGTCTTTTTTGTCTCCATACAAATTTTAAGATGATTTGTTCTAGTTCCGTAAAGAATGACATTGGTAATTTGATAGGGATTGTATTGAATCTGTAGATTGCTTTGAGTAGTTTAGTCATTTTCACAATGTTGATTCTTCCAATCCAAGAACATGGTATATGTCTCCATCTGTTGGTGTCATCTTTTGTCTTATAGTTTTCTGAGTACAGGTCTTTTATCTCTGTAGGTATGTTTAGTCCTAGGTATTTTATTCTTTTTATTGCAATGTTGAATGGGATTGTTTCCTTAATTTCTCTTTCTGATCTTTTATTGTTAGTGTATAGGAATGCAAGAGATTTCTGTGCATTAATTTTGTATCCTGCAATTTTACCAAATTCAGCGATTAGCTCTAGTAGTTTTCTGGTGGCATCTTTAAGATTCTCTATGTATAGTATCATGTCATCTGCAAACAGTGACAGTTTTACTTTGTCTTTTCCAATTTGTATTCCTTTTATTTCTTTTTCTTCTCTGATTGCTGTGGCTAGAACTTCCAAAGCTATGTTAGATAAGAGTGGTGAGAGTGGATATCCTTGTCTTGTTCCTGAGCTTAGAGGAAATGCTTTAAGTTTTTCACCATGAGAATGATGTTTGCTGTGGGTTTGTCATACATGGCCTTTATTATGTTGAGATAGGTTCCCTCTATGCCCACGTTCTGGAGAATTTTTATCATAAATCGGTGTTGAATTTTGTCAGAAGCTTTTTCTGCATCTGTTGAGATGATCTTATTGTTTTTCTCCTTCAATTTGTTAATATGGTGTATCACATTCATTGATTTGTGTATATTGAAGAATCCTTGTATCCCTGGGATAAATCCCAGTGGATCATGGTGTATGATCCTTTTAATGTTTTGTTGGATTCTTTTTGCTAGTATTTTGTTGAGGATATTTGCATCTATATTCATCAGTGGTTTTGGTCTATAATTTTCTTTTTTTGTAGTGTCTTTGGTTTTGGTATCAAGGTGATGGTGGTCTCATAGAATGAGTTTGGGAGTGTTCCTTCCTCTGCAATTTTTTGGAAGAGTTTGAGAAGGATGTGTGTTAGCTCTTCTCTAGATGTTTGATAGAATTCACCTGTGAAGCCATCTGGTCCTGGACTTTTGTTTGTTGGAAGACTTTTAATCACAGTCTCAATTTCAGTGCTTGTGAGTGGTCTGTTTATATCTTCTATTTCTTCCTGGTTCAGTCTCAGAAGGTTGTGCTTTTCTAAGAATTTGTCCATTTCTTCCAGGTTGTCCATTTTATTGGCATATGGTTGCTTGTAGTAGGCTCTTATGATGCTTTGTATTTCTGCGGTGTCTGTTGTAACTTCTTTTTCATTTCTAATTTTATTGATTTGAGTACTCTCCCTCTTTTTCCTGATGAGTCTGGCTAAAGGTTTATCAATTTTGTTTATCTTCTCAAAGAACCAGCTTCTGGTTTTATTGATCTTTGCTATTGTTTTCTTTTTCATTTATTTCTGCTCTGATCTTTATGATTTCTTCTACTAACTTTGGATTTTGTTTCTTCTTCTTTCTCTAGGTCCCTTAGGTGTAAGGTTAGATTGTTTATTTGAGATTTTTCTTGTTTCTTGAGGTAGGATTGTATTGCTATAAACTTCCCTCTTAGAACTGCTTTTGCTGAATCCCATAGGTTTTGGATTGTTGTGTTTTCATTGTCATTTGTCTCTAGGAATTTTTTGATTTCCTCTTTGATTTCTTCAGTGATCTCCTGGGTATTTAGTAAAGTATTGTTTAGCCTCCATGTGTTTTTTACGTTTTTTTTCCCTGTAATTGATTTCTAATCTCATAACATTGTGGTCGGAAAAGATGCTTGATATGATTTCAATTTTCTTAAATTTACCAGGACTTGATTTGTGACCCAACATGTGATCTGTCCTGGAAAATGTTCCAAGTGCAGTTGAGAAGAAAGTTATTCTGCTCTTTTCAGATGGAATGTCCTATAAATATCAATGAAATCTATCTGGTCTATTGTGTCATTTAAAGCTTGTGTTTCCTTATTCATTTTCTGTCCAGATGATCTGTCCATTGGTGTAAGTGAGGTGTTAAAATCCCCCATTATTATTGTGTTACTGTTGATTTCCTCTTTTATAGCTGTTAACACTTGTCTTATGTATTGAGGTGCTCCTATGGTGGGTGCATATATATTTATAATTATAATATCTTCTTCTTGGATTGATCCCTTGATCATTATGTATCGTCCTTCCTTGTCTCTCGTAACATTCTTTATTTTAAAGTCTATTTTATCTGATATGAGTATTACTACTCCAGCTTTCTTTTGATTTCCATTTTCATGGAGTATCTTTTTCCATCCCCTCACTTTCAATCTGTATGTGTCTCTAGGTCTGAGGTGGGTCTCTTGTAGACAGCCTATATATGAGTCTTGTTTTTGTATCCATTCAGTGAGCCTGTGTCTTTTAGTTGGAGCATTAAATCCATTCATATTTAAGGTAATTATTGATATGTATGTTCCTATTACCATTTTTTAAATTGTTTTGGGTTTGTTTTTGTAGATCCTTTCTCCTCTTGTGTTTCCCACTTAGAGAAGTCCCTTTAGCCTTGTTGTAGAGCTGGTTTGGTGGTGCTGAATTCTCTTAGCTTTTGCTTGTCTGTAAAGCTTTTGCTTTCTCTGTCAAATCTGAGTCACATCCTTGCTGGGTAGAGTAATCTTGGTTGTAGGTTCTTCCTTTTTATCACTTTAAATATATCATGCCACTCCCTTCTGGCTTGTAGAGTTTCTGCTGAGAAATCAGCTGTTAACATTATGGGAGTTCCCTTGTATATTATTTGTCATTTTTTCCTTGTTGCGTTTAATAATTTTTCTTTGTCTTTAATTTTTGTTTGATTACTATGTGTCTTGGCATGTTTCTCCTTGGGTTTACCCTACCTTGGACTCTCTGCACTTCCTGGACTTGAGTGGATATTTCCTTTCCTATATTAGGGAAGTTTTCAACTATAATCATCTCTTCAAATATTTTCTCGGGTGCTTTTTCTCTGTCATCTCCTTCTGGGACCCCTATAATGAGAATATTGGTGCATTTAATGTTTTCCCAGAGGTCTCTTAGGCTGTCTTCATTTCTTTTCATTCATTTTTCTTTATTTTGTTCTGTGGCAGTGAATTCCACCATTCTCTCTTCCCAGTCACTTATCCATTCTTCTGCCTCAGTTATTCTGCTACTGATTCCTTCTAGTGTGTTTTTCATTTCAGTGGTTGTATTGTTCATCTCTGTTTGTTTGTTCTGTAATTCTTCTAGGTGTTTGTTCTTTAATTCTTCTAGGTCTTTTTAAAACATTCCTTGCATCTTCTTGATCTTTGCCTCCATTCTTTTCTGAGGTTGTGGATTGTCTTCACTATCAGTATTCTGAATTCTTTTTCTGGAAGGTTGCCTATCTCCACTTCATTTAGTTGTTTTTCTGGGGTTTTATCTTGTTCCTTCATCTGATACATAGTCCTCTGCCTTTTCATTTTGTCTATCTTTCTGTGAATGTGGTTTTCTGTTCCACAGGCTGCAGAATTGTAGTTCTTCTTGCTTCTGCTTTCTGCCCCCTGGTGGATGAGGCTATCTAAGAGGCTTGTTGGCCTATTTTCTTTGAGTGTATTTATGGTATATTTCTGATGCCTGCTTGCCCATACCCCTTCTCACAGAAGCTTCCCATCTATGGACTCAATATGTGGAGTAACAGAGGGAGGATAGTGGTTTGTTCCACGTGATCTCGCCCACGTGGACCTGCAGTTAGTCTATAGATTACCCATGTAAGCTGTGTTGATCAGATGTTTAAATCTCCCTCTCTCTTCACTAATTTGAGCTGAACCAGAAAGATACTAAGATTAAAATCAAGTGGTGAATTCAGAGGTGCTATAAATAAGATAAGGCACATAGTGGTTTATGTATAACTCAAAGCTATAAGGGAATGGAAACTATCAGAATACTGAAGAAGTCAGACAGCAAAGAAGAGAATAGATCAAATGCGCTGAGAGAAACAGAAACATCATGAAGCAAGGAGAGACCAATGTGGTCCTTGAAAAAAAATAGCCTGTCTCCACAGCTATCCACATGCCTGATGATTACTAAGCCTGCTCCCATTCCAAAATCCTTACTGAGTGGGTTTCTGTCTATACAAGCAAGTAAGTCTGACAGTGTATCACTGACCCCAAATAGACTGTTAGGTTAATTTGTTGTTCAAAATTTATGTATAAACAACAGCATGTTATTTACATTCATATATTAGTTAAAGAGCATATGTACCTGTGATATTTTTATGCCTAAAATAGCAAAAAACTGGAAAAAGCAGCTTTTAAAATAGAAATATAGAATGAAGTCATGATTAAGAGAGATATGGACCCTCTTACTTTAAAAAGAGGCACTAAAAAGGAAGTGTGTGTTTATCTAGGTTCTGGGAAAATAACTAAATCCTGGGTTTTGTTTGTTCAGCTGAATGATTAGAGCAGACCTTGCTACTGCAATTGGACTGAGGACTGTCTTCTCAGTACATTAGTAGTCACTTCACTCCAGATGCTGTCTTGAGCCTCGTATGGACTTTGGGTTGGAAGGAGCTTCCCCTTCTTTACAAACAAATTAAACCAGTGTTTCATGTAAAAATGCCAGTAGTAATACTAGTGGCAACCATATTTTACCTTTAGGAAGTTTGAAAGTAGTAACTTCAAACCTGAAATACATTCTGAAAAGAGAATTTATTTATATGTGTCACTATTAATAAGTAATTTCTGTAACTTTTTCTCCAACCCTCTCATCATTGTTTGTACAATGCAATAGCAAATACTTACATGCCAAACATATTATGTCTTAACTGATTCACTCTTCCAACAACCCTATGAGTTAGATATTATTTCCCCCCCATTTTACAGATGAGAGAAAGGCTATGTAGCCTCCCAAGGCCACAATGGTTTAGGGGGTGAAATAGGAAATGAACCCAGGCAGCCGGCTTGATGCTAGCATCATACTACACTGTACTTTATTTACAGGTTTATTTGATCCATTCAAGTACTTAAATTGATAGTTCATTTCCTTATGTTCTTCCACACTGATCTTAAATGTTGCTGTTAAGAATATCCATTGCAGTGGTATTTTGTAGAACCAGAAGCAGGTAACTACTTAATAAATTTTTTATCCTAATGAAACAAAATTAAGAATCAAGAAAAATTTGTAAATAGTTATTTTTTATTTGACAACTCTTCTGGATTTACAGTAAAAGGCCAAAATTTACCTAAGTCGGAAATATTATGAGATTTTTACATTACAAACCAACAGGATAGCATTCAGTCTTTCATCCAGGAGTTGAGAATCTTCCCTTCTCACCTATGAACTCTTGTTACTTGTCTCCCCATATCTCTCATCTCTTTTTTCTTTCCCACACAGCAAAACAACAATGACACTAAGATATTTAAGTACTACCTGTCTCCAAGATAAATTATAAAGCTTAATGTTGTGCAACATTTGTCTTCTTTACCTATATGAATACTGATAAGTATTCATCAGCAGTCATTAACAACAATCTCTTGGCACATTTAATACCTAATAACAAAATAATAATAGCTATGATCTGTTGACTGCATAGTATGTTCCAGTCACTGCGCTAAGTTCTTTAACTACCTTATTTTGTTGAATCTTTGCAACACCTTTGTAGTACAGGCTTAACCATCCTCATTTTACAGGTGAGGAAACAGAGGCTCTGTAAGTATCAATGTGAGGATTCCAAATCTTGTGATCTTCTTCATACAGACTATAATGCTTCTTTCTTCCACTGTTCTTGGTTTTATGTTTTCATCTGGAATTGTTTCTCTTCAGGCTAAAATGTTCCTTTAATATTTCTTATAGTTCAGGAGCAGTTCAAATCCTTGTAGTTCAAATTCTCTCAGCTTTTCTTTTGTGTGTTGTTAAAAATGACTGTACTTTGCTCTCAGTTTTGCAGTGGATTCTGCTGGATATAGAATTCTAGGTTGACAGCTTTCTTTCTTCTTTTCCCAGAACTTTAACAATGCTATTCCATTATCTTCTGGCTTGTGTTGTTTTTGAGATGTCTGTGATCATTATTACCTTTGTTCCCCTGTACATAGGGTGGCTTAAGGTTTATTTCTCTTTATTATTTGATTATTAAGTGCTTCAGTGTGGTTTTCTTTATGATATCCTGCTTTGGAGTCATTGAAATTTTGAATCTGTGGGTTTGTTGTTTTCATCTAATTTGGAAAAAAAACTGGCTCATTTCTTCAAAAATTTCTGCCCTAATCTTTTCGACCCTCTCCTTCTGGGGCTGTAGCCAGGAAGCTGCTTTATGTTGCCCCAAGGTCTCTGAGGTTTGGTTAACTTTTTCTTGTCCATCTCTTTTGCCTCTGAGCTTCAGTTTGGGTAACTTAAATTGCTGTGTCTATAAGTTCACAGACATTTTCTTTTTCTGTGCCTAAATTTCTGTTAATCCCACCAAATGCATCTTTATTATACAAAAACAATTTCTCATTTTGTATATAGTAGTTTTTCTCCTCATCTTGTTCATGTTTTCCTTTGATCATATTTATATATAACACCTGTTAAAATTTCTTTATCTCTGATTCTGGTTTTGTGTTTATTGACTGATGTTTCTCCTAGTTTCAGATTCCACATTCCTGCTTCTGAGGGTGTGTCTAGTAATTCTTGATTGGAGGTCGAAGATCTTGACATTGCTATGTGTCTGGCTTTTATTGTCTTCTTTTAAAGGGTGCTGTGCTTTGCTGTGGTGGGCAGTTAAGTCATTTGCTGTTCTATTTGATCCTTTTGAGGATTGTTTACAGTTTTGATAGGGCAAATCTAGAGTAGCTTATTCTCTGGGGCTGGTTTAGTCCTACAACTAAGGCATGGCTCTTCTGGTCTGTGAACCGAATAACCTAGATGTTCAATGAGGGCTATCCATTCTGGCTTCTCAGAACTCGATTATTCCCAGGCCTGTATGAGCTCTGGCAATTGTTTGACTACTGACAGCACACTGGTAGTTATCAACCTAACTTCATGGGGTTTTATCCTGCACGTGTGTAGCTTAATGTTTAGCAACATACTTGAGAGGATGCTTGTATGCATTTGTAGAGCTTTTCATTTTCTGGATAGCTCCCTCTTTTCTAGTACTTTGGCCCACAAATTCTAGCTGCCTCAGCCTCTCTGAACTCCAGTGTCTGTCTTTTCAACTCAAAGAGGTCATGACAGTCTACTAATCTTCCCCCTCCCTGTACTTTAGTCCGAAAAGTGCCTCCAGGAAGAAGTCCAGGGTAATTGCAGGACTCAGTTGATTTGCTTCCTTTCTCTCAAAATCATAGTCAGATGCTGACTATTGTCAATACCTGAAACATATATTTTATCCTGTTCATGTATATTATCATCTTCTATAGTTGTTTATAACAGGAAGAAAAAGTCAGTCTTAGGTACTCCAGCATGGTCAGAGGTTTCTTTTTAAGATGATATATACACCATCTCTTTAGGAATAAATCCATTGAAAAAAATGAGTTACTTAATGTAAATGCGTATTCTGTGATTAAAGAGAATATGCAAATAAAAATGAGATATATCAAATCTTTTCACTGTTAATAAATAATAATGGTTGAAGGAAGAATAAACTCTTCTCACAGCACAATTTGTCAAGAATCAGAATTTTTAGGCATTAACCTATTTTTCCTCGGGTTTTAAAACATTCTATTTTCAAAAAAGAAGAAAAGTCATCTGAATTCTTTTACATTCAAGCAAGCTTGACATTCCTGCCCATGGGAATCTGATGATAGCTGGGTTTAACAGTGTGAGAAAAATTCTCTTCTTTGGGCATTCTGTTAGAAGGGAAAAGAAATCAGTTTTGGCTTTGTTTTGTTTTTCACATAGAATGAGGGTTCAGGATTATGTTTATTTATTCAAGTTTTATTTTAATGCTCTTTGTCCCTGGCTAGACCTTGGTGGGGGAGCATGGTAGGGTGGGAGTTGAGCCACCATATTTTAAAAACAATAGTAATGATGGAGCTTATTTAAAGAATTTCAAACTCAAAACACTTATATTCCAACCCAACAGCTATAACTTTGTCCGCAACAGGTCCCTGACTTCTTTTTTCCTAAAGAATGATAGATAGTGGCCTCTTTTCCTAAGCTACCTTCTGGAATGGGAAGGGGAACACATCTTATTTTATCCTTTCTCATTTTCTATAATCCATCCTTTTAGAGGAATCAAAACAATTTTCTCTCCTTCCTGCATAAGGATAGTGTTGCTGGCTCTTTATCATGAGGATGTGCTCTTGGGGCTATTTTCTTGGGCTTGGCAAGGGCTTGTACTTACCTCTACACACACACACACACACACACACACACACACACACACACACACAGTTTTCTGGAGTTCCCCGAGGCCAGTGGCATATCTTTGGGACACCTCTGGTGTCTGGCAGAAAATCTTGGAGGCCATCTCAGAATTCTACCAAATTTGACTACCAAAATGGGCAATAGGATCTCATTTTTCCAAAATATTTTATTCATCTATTTATGTGCGTGCACACGCATGTGCACTTGTGTGTGTCTGTATCCATGAAAAAAGATTTTATAAAGCACATCCCAAGGTGCTAAAAATTGTTATCACTGGGCAAGTGAGAGAGTAAATGTTTATTTTTATCTTCTTTCTTATCTGTACTTGCTAACATTTCTATACAGATGCATATGAAAATGATGAGTCATTTTTTAAAATATTTAAGTAGTAACATTAAAATGATAACTCCACATGATAGAGCACACACATAGAACAAAATGCTGACGGTATTTCCTGAATTATTGACTTTCTTGCATTGCAAGAAAGTTGCATTAACTTGACTTAATATTTATTTAAGGCAGAGGCACTTAATGCAGGAGTAAATGTATAGCACTTTTCCATGCTTGCTTTGAGAACACCAAAAATGGAAGGGTAGAGAAATTAATAGGGGCACTCATTACGGAGCTCACAGGGAGGGTGCTTCCTCCCAGCATGAATTGCTCATTTAAAAAGAAGTACAGAAGATTCATGACATTGCTCCTGACAGCATTGAAATTCATTTTAATGGGGGTATGACCTAAAACAAACCTTTGATACCTGATCATGATGATGGGCTATTTATTTATTTCTTCTCCTTCATTTCCAGCAGGGGAGATAATTAATGTACCTACCTTTGTTGTGATGGCCTCTGTGGACAAGGTGCATCCTTGAAGAACATTCAATATTTTAAAGTGCTGATCCATCTCATTTTTTCCTTCCAGGCTGTCTGGGGAAGAACACCAGTAGGAACCAATGAGAATAGCCTTCCAACCTGTGTGGGCGGAAAATGGTCCAATTGGGAAGCTTAGAGAGATTCATTGCTTGAATCTCAGGTGAGAAAATTTTCAGGTGATCTAGGAAGCTTATACACTGGTATAAACCATGTCCAGGTTAAATAGTGCCATATGATGGTGGGAAGCTGCCTGATGTGTGGAGGCCTCTCACAAAGTCAAGATAAGCAAAAAGCAACTGAGTTGTTTGTTTTGTTATTATTATTTATTATTGTGATAAATTCCACCTAACATGAAATTTACCATCTTAACCATTTTTAAGTATACAGTTCAGTAGTGTTAAATATATTCATACAGTTGTGCAGCCCATCTCCAGAGCTTTTTCACCTTGCAATACTGAAACTCTATACCCATTAAACAACAACTTCCCATTTCTCCCCCCTCACGCCCTGCCCCCGGTAACCATCTTCCTACTTTCTGTTTCTATGAATTTGACTTCACTAGGTGACTCATATCAGTGGAGTCCTACATTATTTGTCATTTTGAGACTGGCTCATTGCACTTAGCATAACATCCTCAAGATTCATCCATGTTTTAGCACATGTCAGAATTTTCTTTCTTTTTAAGGCTGAATAGTTTTCCATTGTATGTATATACATTTTGTTTATCCATTCATCCATTGATGGACACTTGGGTTCCTTCCATCTTTTGGCTATTGTGAATAATCCTGCTATGAACATGGGTGTGCAAATACCTCTTCCATACTATACTCTTAATTTTGGGGGGTATATACCCAGAAGTGGGATTGTTGGATCATATGGTAATTCTGTTTTTAATTTTTTTGAGGAACTGCCATACTATTTCCATGGTGCCTGCATTATTTTACATTCTCATCAACTTGTTTTGTTATTATTTTTGTGGTTATGCTTTATTATATATTTGCCATAACTCAGAC
Source organism: Globicephala melas (assembly GCF_963455315.2). Classification (NCBI taxonomy): domain Eukaryota; kingdom Metazoa; phylum Chordata; class Mammalia; order Artiodactyla; family Delphinidae; genus Globicephala; species Globicephala melas. Next base: position 100,798,039 of record NC_083318.1, on the reverse strand, counting down.
TATAACTAGATTTTAAGTAACTTGAGAGCAGAGATGGTTTCTTAGAACTTTAGGACATTTTGTAGAATTTTGCCTCCCTGTAGCATTGTGCTGAGGACATGGCAGGTGCTGAATACTTACTGATAAACCAACTCTGAAGGCCAATCATTCCATTTATAATAAGGTTCTAACACTCTATCACTGGGACATAAATGTCAGAAACTTGGGAGTGGGGGTTTTGGTGTAGAAATGTCAGGAGATAGAGACCATTATGCGATCCTTTAGGCCAATTACCCGATGTCATCATTTTGATGATACATCCTTTGCTTGACAGAGGTTGCTTTATGGCAACAATACAGGCAGGATGGGAAAACTGAAGGATCTGGTAGACATTGGGCATCTGGTCATAGGACATGAGATTGATAGTGGGTATATTCAGAAACACCTCACATTATGGGAATAAAGGAAAAAGCTGTCATTTTCAAACTTCAATGAACTTAGGGATTTTGAGTTGCCTTTTGAAATAAAGATCCCTGGATTTCACCCTCTGAGATTCCTTTTCAGTTAGGTACTAAGTCTCAAAAACTTGCATTTTAATAACATCAGAGAAAAATAACTGGAGGCAGATGATTCCCAACAAGTTCAGATTCTGTCAGGTGATAAAACCAACTCATGATTCCCTGTGTTTACCTCAAGAAATGAATGGTGTCCTTAATCAATGACTCTCACGTGCTGGGCTGCACTTTTGTAACCAGGCTGGACTGGCTACTGCATCACTTGGAGGACTTGCTACTTTAAGAGATACCTGGGTCCCCATCCCCAGTTCTCAGCTTGTGCTGAGTTTTTCTCTACAATAACCAGGGTGGTGATTCACATTCTACGCACAGAGTTCGGCAATTTTGGAGAAGGTCCCCTCTTCCAAGTTCTAGGATGATGATTAAATCCAAGTTACAGTTGAGTACTTTAGACAAAAGAATCCAGGTGGGGGCCTTGATACTTAACCTAAATGTCATCTGGGCTTCCCTCATTCTTTGAGTTATAGGTAAACTTGATTCAACCACAATATCAAGTCTGGACCCTTCCTAATGGTTAGTCCAAATTCTACAGTGTAATTCTTCTAGGGGCCTTGGTCTCTGGACCCTCTTTGTTGGGCTCTACCCAAGCAAGTAGAAACATTTTAGCCTCTTTTTAATTTTCAATAAGAAACCCACTCGTGAACAGTCTGAGGTTAATAAATTTACTGAAAATCCATGGATTTACAGAGAGGCATCGTTCTGCTGCATTGCAGTTGTCCACCATTTTCTATTTTTCCCATGCCATCTTCTGCTGCAACTTCTGTTGAGAGACTCTGAGGGCAAGGAACTGGAAGGCCAAGGAGCTAGCTGAAGCAGTGTGAGTGGGAGGGGGGTGGCTGGAGATACGATGGGCAAGATTAAGTTCTGGACACTCAGGACCTTGGGAGGTGAGGGGGAGGAGCTCTGGTCTGTGTAGAGTGGGGACCGGAGAGGCACAGGACTAGAAGCAGGAAGACCGGTCGGAAGCTCACTAGCTCCCCCGCACCTAACAGGTAGGGGTTAAATAAATATTTATTGAATATGTGGGTGTCTCACATGCTCAGTTGACTTGAGATGTAATGGCTTTATCCCCCCAGTACCTAGCAGAGTGCAGTGTACAGGGTACCTGTGAGGATTAACTTAGGGGTGTTGGCAGAAGGACTACATAGAGTTGAATATTTTATCTGGTGTTTTATCTTACTTTATTTTATAATGTTACCTGCACAGAGTTTGGAGCATTTCTCTGTGAATTATTCATTTCGGCACATACCCTATAAAATATCTAATGTCTCTAACCTTTGGGGACCATGGGACTTCCCCAAGCAGTATTTAGAGGAAAACCTCTGTGGTAGCACTTTACCAATTTACCCCCTCAGCTCTTTTTCAGTTCTTGGCTCGTGTGAATAAGGAGGCCAGAATGCTCTTCTGGGAATGCACAGCATGGATATATATTTTTTTACTATCACAGCAGAATTGTTTTGAATACACTTCGGTCATGAGGTTAAAGCTCTCCACAAGGAATACTTCAGCAATAATTCTGCTGCCCTCTAGCCGAGCACTGAAATCCCTCTGGAATGCTGGCATTACCCTTCAAAAACGGTTTTGAAACGACTTTACTCACTTGCCCGGCCTTTCTATTCCTATTGAAATTCTTCCAGAATGCTCACAGTAAACTTCAGTCAGATGCCAGAATCACTTTTATGTTCCAGAAAGGTTTCTGTAACAATTTATTACACAATGCAACACAAGCTTACTTTTTGGAAAAGCAGGTCAAATCTGTCCTGGTGGATATCTTGTGGTTATTTCAGCTTTACTGATAACTCTGAGCGATTATCTAAAGGGACTATGAAAGGACCACCATAGTGTACAGATGAAAGCGTTGGATTTCCTGGTTAGATTCTGCTGCCACTACTACTATGGCTATTTCTTTTTTCCCCCAATTATTATTTTCAGAGAGACTGGACCTTGAGTCTGCTCCACCACTGAATATTGAATAAAACCGAAACAAAATGTATCCTTGTAATCTGGCCCCAAACTTGAACAACACGTAGAAATCAAATTATTTCCAAAACTCAAAAGCATGGGACTATGTATATGTTTTATTCACCTATTGATTCATTTATTGTGCATATATTTACTAAGCACCTACTATATGCTGTGCCACATACTAGAAATATGTGGGGGGACAAGATAGACATGGAATTTATAATTTAGCAGGGGCTGTGTTGTTATTTTTCACTTTGTCTGGAGATAACAAACTACCCCAAGAACTTAGTGGTTCAAAACAACAAGTATTTGTATAATTCACAATTCTGCAAGCCAACAATTGGTGCTGAGCTCAGCTGCATTGTTCTTCTGGCCTTGGCAGGTTCATTCATGGTTAAGGTCAGTGCCAGATTGACTGGGCTCTGGTTAGATGGCCTCAGCTGCGTTGGCTGAGTTGGCAGAGCCGTGCTCCACATGGCTTTCGTATTCCAGCAGGCTAGCCCATGCTTGGTCATCTGCGTGTCTGGGCAGGGCTCCAAAAGAGAGGGCCAAAGCATGCAGGGTCTCTGGAGGCCTGCTTGGAACTGGCACACTTTCTTCCACTGCATTTTATTCCTCACAAGACTTTCAATTTTTATTTGTAAATTATATCTCAATAAGGCTGGGAAACATTTTAATTTCTTACAGTTACATTATTTTTTCTATCACATCATGTTGGGATAACAAATGATTTTTCTATTTTTTAAAATTTTGATGCAGTCTTTCTAATTTCAGTTAATCAGCAGATAGTATAATTTACAACAAATCATTATCCAAAGGCTAGCCAACTCTTTTGTTCTAATGTTCTCTATAAGTAGAGTCTAGTAAATTCAGCATAGAATATTCTAGATGAGTTTAGTTTTATGTCTTAAAATACAAGACATATTTATAGTGCTGACTTGCTAAGAGCTTTACAAAAGTGGTGTTCTCTTGAGGAATGCATTATAAAGTCTGTCAAAATACAGTAATCTGAAAGGAATAGTTAATGTGTCAATTTAAAGAATCCTGATTAAATTCTATGGGCTGAGAATTCCTAAAAGCCTAATTTTATATTATTATTATTATTATCAGTGACAGGAGGCAGCATTGTTCCACGTATGGGGACAATAGAACATGTAAATGAAAGGTTTTGATCGTTTAGACCTCTTTCACCTTTTCAATGTAAATTTTTTCTTAATGGTAAAAGACAATACACTTGAAATAATGCACATGACTTATACTTCCTTAATATTGAAAAAAGTCACAGATGGTGGCTGAACTAATAAGGGGTATGTCATGTATTTACGGCAACCAGAATGTGTTGGACAGTTTTAAATTCAATTATTTTCACCAGTTTTTAAACCATGTATTAAAACAAAACTTATGGTTTTGGAAATATGGTTACTGGAACAATAATGGAGAAATCACTGGGTCAAGAGGCATGAGTTCAGGTACAGGATTTAAGTCCTGATCACTGAGTATTTTGAGATGATTGTGTAATTTAATAGAAAAGCATGTGTTTTGTGGTCAGATGGGGTTGTTTCAAAATTTAGGTTTCTACCTGCCTGTCCTTAGAAAAGTTAAGTTTTAAAACTTCCTGAGCAATTATTTTCTTATCTGTCAATTCTGAAAAATTACTCTGACCTCATGAGATTTAAGGATAAAATGAAATAATATATGTAAACCCTCTGACTCTAAGCCTGGCATACAGTAAATAATGCTCCAATTTTTCTTTTCCAAAATGGAGACATGATAGTTACTTGGAGCACTGCAGCCTAGTGCTTCAGAACATGGGATTTGAGTCAGAAAATCTGAGTTAAACCTCCAGCTGTGCCACTACAAAGCTGTGCAGCTTTGGGCAAGTTAGGTCAGGATGAACTGAAGTTTCAGCTTTGACCTTGGGATCATCCCTAGTCTGCTTAGATTTTGGACAGCCAATTAGCCAGTTTCAATGTCACTTCTGAAATCAGTTACAGAATAACTGTAACTAATAAGTTACCATCATATCCAGTCAGCAAAATAATGTTATTTACACAAGCAAGGTATTTTTTTCAGATACATTGCTAGTTTATGTGATAGTTTGGATTATTATTCAGGAAATATTCAATCTTCTCTCCGCCTATGCGTGTGAAATATGCTTCCCTTCCCTATCAATATTGGGCTTGGCCATGTGATGTACTTTGGGCAATAGAATGTTAGTGGCTGTGATACAGGAAAAAGCTTGGGATGTGCTTGTGGGATGGCCTTGCCATCTTCTTCCTCTGGCACCACCATGAAAAGAGCTTCTTCTGAGCATCTGGAGTCCAGAAGGCCCACCTGCAGAGCAGACCTGAGCCCAAGCTACAGTGAGGAACCAAGTCCAGCTCGTCCTGCAACTTGAATCAGACGCTCAGCCTAGATCAGCTGACCTTCGGCTGACCTACAGATGCCTGAACAAGAATAAATAATTGTGGTTTAAGCCACTGAATCTTGGGGCAGTTGATTATATAGCATAGCTATCTAACAGAGCCATGAATATTCACTTTCAAATACTATCGGTAAGCATTCGAGATTTAACTTGGAGAAATATTTCTTGAGAACGTTATCTCATAAAATGTTATCATTTGGTTGATATGTGAATGCTGGTTATTGAAGTAATAGTGTTACAGTAATTAACAATGATTATGAAAGCTGTTGACTTTTCGTACAGAAATCCTTTTTAGAACTTTCAAATATTTAAACAGGGAAACATTTGCAACATGAATATTAATAGAATTCCTTAGTGAGATACTTTTAGGAAAAATATATTCTTTAATCCAATAGATACTTATAGAGGCCAAATAACAGAGATTAGATGAAATCATAATTCCAGTCTTTGTAGAATTGCTTGGTGTACTAGTATTTTGTATGTTAAACAAATACCATTGAGAACTGATTTAAGGTCGCACTACTTAATTCTGGAGAAGTTACCTGAATAAATGTGGTAATCTTAGACTGTTTTGAGCTTTGGTAAAGAAGATTTCTATGAAATCTCATGAGGCATTTGTTTTCATCATCTTCATCTTCATCATCACATCTTCGTAATCCCTGAATCAGTCAGGATAATTTGGCTGACACTTTGGTTGAGACTAATAGGAACAGGTTGGCTGCTTAAGTAAAAAGAATATTTATTGGAAGGATATTGGACAGCTGGCAGGCTAAAGAGGAGATTCTGATCCAGGTATGAAAGGAGCCCTGGCAGTTCGAGGTGGGAGGCAGGGGTCTAGGAAGGAGGCATTCTGCAACAATCTTTCCAGGGTGCTTCTTGTAGAATGGCTGAGCTCAAACCATTTTCTGTCTTACCGATACTTTGGTTAAGCTTCAAATTGCAGGAGTTGAGCAACTGAATAGCCTAGCCAGGAGAGGATAGAGAACCATTGGGGATCACTGGAGAACTATCGTTTCCACCAAAGATATCAGGAAGTTACTACCAGACAAGGTAGAATGGATACTGGTAAGGCAAAGGATACCACCTCTCCTTTACATTTGTTTCCATTGTTATGAATATTACTCTCCATGATCATCTTGTTTTAAATTTTTAAAATTTTATATTGGAGTATAGTTGATTTTTATTCTTAATTGCTAGAAGGTTGAAGGAGATGATCTATGTCTGAGACCTATCTCTAAGGTATCATGTGAGAGCTCAGGACTAAGATGGGATTTATGGCTGTGCATGAGTCAAATACTGAGGAGTTCCTAGACAGAAGTAGAGATATTGCAGATATGGACCAATTTGAGACACCTGTTCATGTGTGACAAGACACTGAAAACCAGGACTGTCTTTCCTAACAGAGAACAGTTGGTCAGTATATATCCCTGAGTTTCTCTAAAAGAGTTTTATAGCTTCCTCTAAGGTGTCTGCCAACAGGACAAGAAGGTTTTCCTTTCTTCCTTGCTGAATGAGGTCTGTTTCACGAAACATTTTACCTTGCTCCTAGCCAATGTCTCCATATTAGTATCTTATTCTTTCTTTGCAATACTTGTAAAAATCACCTCAATTTTCTGATCTTTGTTATCATTTACTTAGGCAGTCAATTACTATGCCTCATGCACTTTGGAAATGACTGTAGAAGGGACAGGACAAAAGAGATGCCCATCCTTTGGAGCTTAGTAGGAAAAATATATTGAAAGATAATGCACATAATCACAGTTTTGATAAAAGTGCCGTGAAGGAGACCTGCAGGGTGTGATGACAGTGTTTACACAATGGGGGCCTAACTTAAACATGGAGGGTCAGGGAAGACGTCCATCAGGGCTAGAGTTTAAGCTTAGACATAAAGGTTGAGTAGGAGTTAGCTGGGTTAAGAGGGGTAAGGTGAAGGCAGTAAGGGTTGGGGGCTGGAGCAAGTATGAGGACCATGAGGTGGGAAGTAGCTCAGCCCTCTGGAGAAATCTTAAGAAAACCAGTGTTCCTGGATGACAGTGAGTAGAAGAGACTGCTAAGAAAGAAGATTTCCTTTCCTTTGTCAAATGCGAATGGCAACAACTTTCAATACTTGAATATGTTTAGCTTATCAAGTCTGCCAGTGTTGACAACCTTTTAAGAAGGGGGTGGGGCGAGAAGGGCATTGCAGGAAAAGGATGTTGGCTAGTCATGGTGCATGCTCCAGAAGAGCACTGGAAACTACCACTCTGCCTGTCTCCTTTCAACTCAGTTTTCCTTAAGCTGCGGTGACTAATCAGAGATGCAAATCACATCCAATGTTTGAGCTGTCCTCACCCTTTCAAAACCCATTTGAAGACTGCTCATTTTTTCCCCTGTTGAATGCCTAGAAAATTTTCAGAGAAACAAGTCAGGCAGAGCGGGGAACGCCGTATGTGCACATATTCCCTCTGGCCCGGGGTTTCCAGTTCATGGGGCCAACTCTCACGTGTCATATTGAATCCTTTATTACAACAAAATATTATTTTAAAGCTGCACTAACAGTAATTAGAAGCAATTGAGTTTTATCAACTAACACAAACTGTGGGATTTCGAACTTGGATTTTAGCTGGTATTTTAATGAAGTGTGTGTTAACAACCCCAAATCTTCTGTCAGTCCAGCAGCTGAGTTGCGTATACAGATCTTGGATGAAGGGACCATGTGTTAACGCTCAGAGGCGTCAGGTTCATTGCTGGCTCCACACAGCCCACTTCGCAGAGCTGTCTCTCAGGCCCCTTTTATTTTCTCCTCCTAGTGACTATCCTGATTGTCCCCACATTGGTTCTTATAAAATTTGAAATTAAAGGTGATTGTTACCATGCACACATTTTAATAATAGGTATTTAGATGTGAGTAATGCTGACTTAAATTTCCTCTTTGCTCAACTGTCTCATTTCAGCCTGAGATGCTAAAAGGACATATGGTCCAGAGTGTTAGAATTTATTTAATAAAAATGTAAGAGGTTGAGAAGAGAAAAAGATAAAAGAAAGGAGGAGAAGGATGCTCTCTAATTTTAAATGAACACTTTTAGAGGAATAAATATCTGGAGGAAGCAGAGTGGCTTCTTGTTTTTAAAGATAACCTTCTAAATCTTGGCTAAAAGCCTTTTCAATTGGACATTTTGAAAGAATAACGAGAAATTTACTGAAAAAGCTCACACAACCAAAGCCAGGGTGGTATGAATCTTCATGGCAATGCTGAGCCTTTTAAGAGATGAAAGGAGTGCTCCTATCAGGACAAAACCTAAACCAGAGAAAAGTGGATCAGCATTTTGTAGACAGATTTTACCTAGTTGGCATACAATACAATTAAAATCTAGTACCTTTAACTTTGTATCAATTCTTCCTGTCCTTGACCAATGCCAGAAAATGTATGGAGGCAGTAGATGCCATTTGACATAAGAAGGTTATGCAGTTGTTCACTTTCTGTTGAGCTTTATCCCAACGAGGGAAACTGCCCCGGGCTTCTCTGATCCCCATGGGAAGCTGCTCACACTTGTGCTTACACAACCTGAAAGTGTGAGGGCGTTAATACCTATGGGGCCTCCCTTGACCAACAACAAATTGGATACATGCTCCCCCATTACATCATCTGGGCTGACAGACTGGAGATATATTTTATGACTCCTCAGATGGTCCCATGGAATTGACAGCCAGCAGCCTCTAGTAGTGGCCAATACAGTAACACATCCTTGGATCGAATTTTCTTGTTTCCCTATCCATTCACTCTAACACACCTGATTCCTGGAATCACGTACTTAACCTGTGTCAGGCTCCGCTTTCAGGCGACCTCAGGCTGAGACAGTTGGTAGCAGGAGAGTTCCCAGAATGCCGACCTTTAGGATGGGATTTTGAGCCGCATCCCTCACCAGTCAGACTATAGCAAAAACCCCATTGCTGCTTGTGAGTGAGTGGTGTAACATGTTGCATCATCACGATTACTAAGACAGTCATCTCTAGTGGATGGAGATGATGTGCAAGCTTATTTAAGGTTGTGGCACTTAAGCGTTAGAGGAGCTATGGTGTGATAAGGACTGTGTAGTTGGTTGGCATTTGTTAACTCCTTTAAAAGCTCTGAAAAGAGAAAATAACAGGCATTGTATGAACATCAGAGGGCCTCTATGGTGATGATTAAGGAGACCGTGTCTTCTTCAGCCACTGAAGATCAGGTCCAGGATCTAATTGTGTGGGTAACTGAATGGCAAAGAATGCTGAGTGCATAGTTTTGACAAGTCTTGTATGACAAAGTCAGGGCCTTAAAAGGGTGGGATCCTTTTTTAAAAAAAATTATTGAAGTATAGTTGATTTACAATGTTGTGTTTTATTTCTGCTGTAAAGCAAAGTGACTCAGTTATACATATATATATGTATATTCTTTTTCATATTCTTTTCCATTATGGTTTATTACAGGATATTGAATATAGTTCCCTGTGCTGTACAGTAGGACCTTGTTGTTTATCCATCCTATATATATATGATAGTTTGTATCTGTTAATCCCAAACTCCCGGTCCTTCCCTCCCCCACCCCCATGTTAGCAATCACAAGTCTGTTCTCTATGTCTGTGGGTCTGTTTTTGTTTCATAGATATGTTTGTATGTGTCATATTTTAGATTCCACATGTAAGTGAAATCATATGGTATTTATCTTTCTCTTTCTGACTTATTTCGCTTAGTATGATAATCTCTAGGTCCATCTGCATTGCTGCAAATGACATTATTTCATTCTTTTTAGCGGTTGAGTAATATTCCATCATATATATGTACCACATCTTCTTTATCCATTCATCTGTCAATGGACATTTAGGTTGTTTCCATGTCTTGGCTGTTGTAAATACTACTGCAATGAACATAGGGGTGCATGTGTCTTTTTGAATTATAGTTTTGTCTGGGTATATGCCCAGGAGTGGGATTGCTGGATCATATGGCAACTTTATTTTTAGTTTTTTGAGGAACCTCCATACTGTTTTCCATAGTGGCTGCCCCAGTTTACATTCCCACCAACAGTGCAAGAGGGTTCCAAAAGGGTGGGCTTTTGACTCCTGATTTGGGGATAGTTGGGTACATAAGCCTGAAAATCTTCACCCCTCAGGTCCTTCTGAATCCTTCAGTCTGGCAGAAGGAGCCCCCTCCCCTCTTACAAGAGGATAACAGTTTCCCTTTGCCAGGAGACTCTGCAAAGACCTCATTGAAGCAGATATCTTACAATATGCCATTACCCTGCCCATGATCTGCCCTTGTGTCCCCTCATTGCCTCCAGACTGAGAAAGAGGGTCAGGTTTTGACGCAACTCAAGCAGGGAAATAGTCTTTATTCTACTAGGAAATGGCTGACACACCAAAGTCCCACCCTTCCTGGTTAGTATTCGTGGCCAGGAGCCTGAATAACATTTGTGGGAGCAGATATCTTGTTGGACCAAGGTGGTGGGAGATGGGGGTATAGTCTAAAGCTGAGAAGAGGAACATGTATCGACACAGGAGCACTGGCTCATGACTCAAGGTTCAGGGAACTGGCAAGGGCACCTGAAACTGGTCCTACTCTGACCCTGGATGGCTCCTTGACACTTGGATGTGGTGATGAGGTGGGGAGACTGGACTGCCTTGACAGAGTGTTGCAGGAAGAGTCCGAAGGCTCAGGGAGATGGGAGTGTTAGGATGGATTGATATGTGAGAACAGAGCCCCCATCACTCCACTCTGTTTTCTGGGAGGCCCCGGAGGACACTGCCATCACCGAGGCAGAGTGGAATTCACTGGTCCGAGGCCTTTGGCATCTCCGAGAGGCGCAGTGGTATCTTCATTTGCAGGCTGCATGGACAATAAAAGATGCTACCATGAAGTGGAGCTCTGGGAAATGCAGAAGGCCAGTGATGACATTTAATCACCTTAGGCATGGTTAATTATCCTAATGGGCAGTGAGACCAGAGTGGCTGGCAGGATACCGGAATCCAAAGATCTGTGATAATGGCTAATAGATCATGGCAGATAAACTAATAGATGCTAGGGTATCAATGGACTCCTATAAGTGAAACTAACTGATAACTGGTGATCAAAATTCTGCCATCATCCACTACAATGGAAAATTGCAGACTACTGTTTTCACACCATGGACTATGGACATTTACACTCTGGGAGGTGTCTTGGCAGTCAGCTGTCTTTCCCTTGGAAGCATCCCATCTGTAGCTTTCTCACTTTAAAAGTTGAAAATCACGAAGGGAGATGCATTTCTTGGGCTGTAATAGCTTGGATCAAGTACAAGGTACTTCCAGTAATGCAGTAGGTTGAAAAGTGAACAGTATCAACCTCACCTGGGAGTTTATTAGGACTGTAGAATCAGCATTTTAACAAGGTCCTCCAGATTATTCAAGATTGAGAAGCATTGATGGGTGGCGGGGCGGGGGGCATGGGGGTGTTACAGAGCAAGAGAGAAGAGGGAGAAGGAAAAGTGGAGAGAGCTGTTTCAGCCACTGTGTGGTATAGGTGTGAAATGATGGCAGAGCAGAGTTGAAATAAACATTGGGGAGATGCTATAGGTGTGTCTCTGAATGATTTGGAACAAGGAATTAAAATGACCCAACTAGCAAAAGTACAAAGAGAGAGAAGCTGTGTGTAAATGAGGGAGAAGTTAATGGCCTCTGAATTTTACCAATTCAAACAAAAAAGGAAAAAAATGTAAAAGCTTAATAGATATTGAAAAAAAATTTAAAGAACCCCAAATTTAATGAGTAATGAGTAATATTTTAACCTATTAAAGAAAGTTTAAAAAAATGATTCTCATTGTAGGCAAGGGTTACTCGTCCATTACTAACGGGGTATAAATTATTACTATACACATATATAGAAGAATTTTATGGTATGTGTTAAGAGCATATGAATTGAAATGATCATATGAATTCAGATATTTTGTCCTTAATTTCAAATCTAGGAATATTTCCTAGATTTTATTACATATATATGTATATATACACACATATATACACACACACACACATACTCTGTGTGTATATGTATATACTATGCACATTATCATCGTTAGTAACTTATTGAGTGTTTAGTATGTATCAGGCAATGTGCTAAACTCTCTTTGAAATTACCAATGCCAGTTTCTGACCTGACTGATTTTTTGAAATCTTTTAAGTCGCTTTCTTTTCTTTCCTCCCTCCCTCCCTCCCTCTTCCCCTCTCTCTCTCTTTCTCCCTTCCTTCCTTCCTTCCTTCCTCTCTCCCTCCCTACCTCCCTCCCTCTCTCTCTCTCTCTTTCTTTCTTTCTCTTTCTTTCTTTCTTTCCTTCCTTCCTTCCTTCCTTCCTCTCTCCCTCCCTCCCTCCCTCCCTCTCTCTCTCTCTCTTTCTTTCTTTCTCTTTCTTTCTTTCTTTCCTTCCTTCCTTCCTTCCTTCCTTCTTTCTCCTGCCTCTTGTCTTTTATTCAACCAGTAAAATCCTCTCATACAGAAACTTCTACTCACCAAATTGTATCACTCAGCTGAAATACAACTTGAGAAAACTCTGTCAGATAAAGAGCCCTTTACAGAAAAAAAAACTGCCTAAAATAAGGATTTAGAACAGAAGTGCCATGTGAACATGATCTATTGGATTTCAGCACCATCGCAAACATATATTATTTAAGTAGGATGTCTTTTTTTTCTTTTCCCCAGTAGAATTATCATAGCCTTTCATAGAGCCCTTCAGAGGCCATTAACTTCTCCCTCATTTACACACAGCTCCTCTCTCTTTCTGTCGTATTTTGCATCACTTAACCCAGTGGAGTGTTTTCAGACAAAGGCTGCCTAGAAGCTGGGGCCCACTTTGTGGCTGGCTCTGTGGCATTCATGGTGGGTATTGTTTTTGAAGACCATCTGCCTGTCATTCGTTTGCTGATTGAGTTAGTGCACCTAATAATATATTTTTTTTATTAGGCTGTGCTAGCCAATGAAAAGGAAATTATACACTCAACAGATGGGTCACAAACCTTTCTACCTTAGTGCAGCTACTCCTTGAGTTAGTTAAAAGCCAGCATGAAAGCAGATTATAAACAGAATAATAGTCTTTTTATAAATGGTTTTCACAGTGGTTACTCGTTGTGGTGCCAAACATGATGGCATTAGGGTTTCCCTTCTTTCTTGTATAGATTTTTCCCTGTAGGAACAATCTGAGCAATGAGAGATGTGGAATTGAAGAGAAGAAAACCGGCTGAGGACCAGAATGGAGGAGAACATCCATATACGCAGGAAGTAGCTGCCATCACATTAGCTCAGTATCACTTATGCTATTGGGAAACAATGTGTGCCAGAGGGGCTAGGTGCTCTGGCTCTGCCTTTACTTTGTGGGCAGAGAATGTAGGGGCAGCAAAGTCTATCACAAAAGAAACCCCAAATAGCCTTATTTTATACAGAGAAATGGAGACACTGAGGGTCGCCAGCACTGGACATCATGTAAATGAACAGTAAAACCCAAATATCCTTGGCTTGACAATGATCCTCCCTCAGCCTCCTGCTCCTTTCTGAAATTGGTAACTTCCTGCCCTTGGAAACTGTTCCTCGTGAGCTCACATCATGAAAATTCACTTTGCCTTAAAGAGGAAGTGAACCTCCCTGGCCAGGATGCTATTAAGTCAATTGGAGGTATGTTCAAAGAGCATGAGAGCAAGTCTCTTCAGGAAGAATCATGATGCAAAGGATTATTTTACTTACCTCTGAACAATGAAGTTGCATCACCCACTGGGAACATAAACAACAGTGACAGACTTTTCAGTTTTGCAGGGATAGACTTAATTTTTGAACACTTGTAATATGGGAGAAAGTGTGTATTGTAAAGACCTGGCTTATTCTCTTTTAGAAACAAATAGATTCTGCTTTCAAGAGTCAAAAAAAAAAAATGAAAAACAAAAACCCCGCAAAACTGGAGAAGACAGTAATTGCTTTGTGAACCACTCTTCTAATTGTGCACATGAATTACTAGCTCATTTTTTCCCCATAGTCTTTGGCCCTTGCTTTGTCCTAACTTCAAACCTCAAATGGATTCTTAGCAGTATACTTGCTTTGATTTTGGTATAAAGACACTGTCTGCATTGCTGTGGGTGGTGGGTGGAAGTGGTGGCAGTGTGGACATGGATAGGGGCAGATTTGGGGCAGATGGGATCACTGGGCACATGACCAGGAAGAAGAAAGACCAGGTATTGCTGAGAACCTCTCATCATTCAAAATCAATGGTCTTTTACTTTTTTCCAATTGATGAACGCCAACAAAATATTTTAATACTACTCCCTGGCTTTGTTCAGCATTCTGAACCTATACATTAGTGATTTTTCCAGAGCTTATCTGATACTGAAGCTTTTCAGAGATTTTGTTTCTTCCTTTAGGGATTACTGAGGAATTCTGGTGGGGTAGCCCACCATGATGGGCAACCTGGGGGTTGGAGAATGAGTGAGTGTCGGGGGGTCAGTTTCCTACGATTCTTGGTCACTCTCCTTCTCTGCATCAGATAGGTCCCAGTGTAACCAGATGTTTGCCCAGATGCAGTCACACTGGAAGAGGTGCAGCTCCTCAGATTAACCTCATGAAGGTCCCTGCTGCCTTCTATATATCATCCTGCAGCCCACTGATGCCTGAATTCATACCTGGAGATTGATTCTCTAGTCAGTTTTGTCTTATGTTAAAATGCATGGTTCTGGGAGTATTTTTACCTGTAGCCTCATCAGTCCTTTGTGCCTAGATGTAAATGACTTTGGAGACATAACCCTGAATTTTATGAGTGGTATGTATGATTTCATGAGTACACTGGAAGCTTAAGAAAATGGGAGAAAGCCTTAGGAAGGGGGAGCGGGCAACAGACCAGGAAAGAGAAGATGCTGAGACCGAGCAGACACATTTAAAGTCTCCTCTCCTCTTCTCATTAGGACCTAAAAGGGACTTTAACTCCAGTTCATCTTTAGGACCTATTGACAAGTCAGCCCCGAGGAAAATTCAACCACGATCGCTTAAAATTCCCAAAGCCTTCTGAATTGGTTATGACTTTCTTTCATCACAAAGTCTGCATCCTGACCTAGTTACACTGGCAGGTGACTCAGAGGCAGATGTGTCCAGAAAGACAACCGAACACAGTAAAATCCCCATCCATTCTGGTTTCTCCCCCAGGTGCCTGCACCCCCAAGAGGGCTGCTCCCTGCCACCTCCCTCACTGTCACTCAGTGGTCCCCCCACTGCATGCCATTGCACTGGGATGTATCAAGTTAGGAACCTGCCTCTGTCTCCATCCCGCACCTAGCTCTCCATTTCAGCTTGATGTTGCTGGGATTTAATTCTGAGCAGGATTTAAATAAAATCAGAATCCGTCTGTGCTGGAGGAGATGTGTTTGCTCAGAAATGGAATTCATTGTCTGGGTCACTTGCTAGTTAGCCCCGTATCCTGCCTATGCTGGAACCCAGGGAAATGGTATGCTAACTGCCCCCCTTCCACACCGCTCATGCGCTTTTCAGGGCGAGAAGTTGGGGTGCTGTGTCAGGGATTGGAGGGAGGAACAAAACTCCTCTCTCCGCTCCATATTTAATTACTAACTTTAATGCTTTTTGGCCTCGAAACATCTCTACATTTTAGGGGGAAAAAAGTGTTTCAAGTTTACATAAAAATGAACAGTGGCAACTGTTTTAGGTGGGGGCATATTGGCTTGTAAGGAACCAGGCCCCATCGAAAAGGCTTAAGGGAAGAGAGGACTTATTGTAAGGATATCATGGAATGTTACAGAAGCCAAGAGCAGGAAAGGTAGGCAGGGCTCAGGAGAGGTGGAGACCATCAGGTAGTCGCTGTCTGCAGGTGTCTTACTCTGCTTTCCTCTGCCACGTCAGTTGTCCTTTCATCTCTGCAGACTTGCTTCTTCGCAGGCTCTTAATTCTTGCTTTCCATAATCTGTGTTATGCATTACCTTGGCCCTTTTTTTTGGCTCCACATTCTGGCGAACTCTATTCTTGACTCAGCCCAGTGCCTGGTTTCTGTCAGGTAATTACCTTTGGAATGAATGGAGGAATGAACAAATGAATGGATGACTCTATGGCCTTTCAGTGTAAATGCCCATCATCACCTAACTACATGTTGAGTGTTGTAGTTCAGAATTTTATGAGAGAGGATCTGATGGGCTCAGTTTGTCCCATTTGATGGGTATTCACTCCTGGTCCAGTTGTCTGTTGCCAACGAGTGTGATTACTTAGTACAAATATGACTACTTACAAGGATGGTGGATGGAACCATTTCCAAAACAAGGATGGTGGGTTCAGCAAATATGTTTACTATAGCCACCAAACTAACATTTCTTTTCTGGAAATATGCCTAAGTAGTATCCATGTTTACTCAAAACATGACAATCTCATATTAAAGGGATTACCTGTTCAGCTCAGAAAATGGTTTGAGGGTGTCATCTATTTTTAAGTTCAAGTAAGAATGGATTTCCATGTTGATGGTCTTAGTATAGCCAAGTAAAAAAATCAAAAACATTTTTGACTCATGTCTTATCTTCCTAAGAAATTATTTAAAGGTTTTTAAATTCAGAAATTTAAGGTTCATATTTCCTTCTTCTTCATGACTTCAGTGCATAATTTACATTGATCTCTAGAATCTTGTATAGCTCTTTAAAACATGTGATTTATGGCTTCCCTGGTGGCCCAGTGGTTGAGAGTCTGCCTGCCGATGCAGGGGACATGGGTTCGTGCCCCGGTCCGGGAAGATCCCACATGCCGCGAAGCGGCTGGTCCCGTGAGCCATGGCCTCTGAGCCTGCGCGTCCGGAGCCTGTGCTCCACAACGGGAGAGGCCACAGCAGTGAGAGGCCCGCGTACCGCCAAAAAAAGAAAAAATCATGTGATTTAATTTAATTTTTTATAATAACCTTGAGGTAAGCCT
This sequence comes from Globicephala melas, assembly GCF_963455315.2. NCBI lineage: Eukaryota > Metazoa > Chordata > Mammalia > Artiodactyla > Delphinidae > Globicephala > Globicephala melas. The sequence goes on along the minus strand of NC_083318.1, from coordinate 100,781,183 downwards.
GGAAGCTGTTATTTTTCCCATTTTGAAGATGAGAAAACTGAGGTTTGGATAAAATAAGCCGATGGGTCCAAATCTTGGGCCTGGGCCTCATGTGGAATATGAGCATATAAAAATGGAAAGTCAGGGGCATAAGTTACTTTTAATGTATCCAGAAGCCTAATGGAAATCATACATTTACCTTCAGTCAAGCTATCTAAGATAATTACATAATCAACTTCCATTGCTTTATAACTGCTTATTATGGTAACGTGGTCATCTGTAGCTGTCTGGAATATTCAGTTGATTGAATATAGCTTGTGTATGAAGGAAATAAATGGGAAAAATATTTAATTTTCTACTTTATAAATATTGTGTTTGGCAGACCTAATGTTTCCAATGATATGGTCAAGGAAAAAAAATAATAAAGGGAATTCTTGGTGGAGAAGAGATGGTCTTAAATGGCAGCATAGGGTTCACTCATAAGGTCTTCTAATGCCCAGCCCCACTGTGGTTTTTTTGGTTGTTTGTTTTGTTTTGTTTTTTGTTGTTGTTGGGTTTTTTTTGTGGTACGCGGGCCTCTCACTGTTGTGGCCCCTCCTGTTGCAGAGCACAGGCTCTGGACGCGCAGGCTCAGTGGCCATGGCTCACGGGCCCAGCTACTCCGCGGCATGTGGGATCTTCCCAGACCAGGGCATGAACCCGTGTCCCCTGCATCGGCAGGTGGACTCTCAACCACTGCACCACCAGGGAAGCCTTCCGTTGGTTTTTTTACTATATGGTGCTATTGTACTATTTGAGCTCGGATCAATTCCTCCCACTGCTAAAAGGGAAGAAAATCTCTCCCCATGTATGCTTCTCTTGGTAGGAAGAAGGACTATCGCTATGAACCCAGGTCCACGTTTTACTGCATGGACTCTTGTGTACTCAGCCATCTTTTTGTAGCAGATGTTAAAGTTCAAGGACATGGCTAATAACCACATTCTTTTAGAAACAAATGACTGGACATATTCCACTTTTACAATAGCAGGCAGTGGTAAAGTAAGCCTCACCCAAACAAAAGAAAACACATTTTAAATGTCCATAGAGACACAGCCATGAAGTTATACTCACTTAACAACTTCAGCCCCAAGAAACCTGGTACCTTTCACAGTCATGGACTCATTTAAATGGGGGTGTCAAGAGACAGAGCTAAAAGAAACATTAATTTGAGTGAATCCATTCCCCCACACACAAAAGTAGGAGGTACAAAAGTCCTAGTGAGATGGAAGTAAAAGGATATTAACAAAAATACAAAGATAAATATGAAAAAAGAGGAATTTTGCCTTTTGGGAGGTCCGAGGTCTTCTGCCAGTGTTCAGTGGGTGTTCTGTAGGAGTTGTTCCACGTGTAGATGTAATTCTGATGTATCTGTGGGGAGGAAGGTGATCTCCGCGTCTTACTCTTCCACCATCTTCCCTCTCTCCCCCCGAAAAAAGAGGAATTTTGTTGTTTTTGTTAAGGGGTGAAGGCAGAGAGGGAAGAAAAGATCTCTCTTGGCCTGAAGCCATGAAATTTAAGATAAAATGTTTCTTCCTTTTGCAGAAAAAGAAATGCTCATTAACAAAGAAAAATGTTGCCTGAATCTGAAGTAAGAGCAGCCCAGACGTGTTTATCTTTGGCTTGGGATGCTGACATCAACAATGGCATTCGCCTCTTAACCTAGTGCCCTTATCAAAATGGAGGAACATTTTAATCACGTTGTTCCTACTTTTATCTTGGATTAGCCCCATTTTTAGCTTTTGTGAACTTGAATTAAAGAAAAAGCACGTAGAAATTTAACAAGGGTTATGAGTACCTTTTACAAGACCAAAATCCATTATGTAAATCCTGATTTGGGCTCCCTGTCAAAAAATCTTTTTAGGACCCTAAAACTATTTCAATAGCATCTGCATATTGTGCTTTAAACACAAAATGTTCTAAGAGGTTAATAGGGATTTAAAAAAAAAATCTCAAAACAGTTCTTAGTTTATGATATCGGTGTCAACAATTAACAAAATAAATATGTTTGCAAGCCTACGCAGGTGTATAAGGCAAATAAATGAATAAAATCACTCTTTTATTCAAACGAATAAAATCATAAAAGTAAATTCATCTTCTGGATTTATGAGTTTTTAGGGCAAGCTTGAAATGTTTTCAATTTTTAAATTCCCACAACAGTGACTAGTGCTGCAATAAATTGAACAAAAAAACAATTGATGTTTTAGGAAGCGAGGCGTTGCTGCTAAACTTCCTACTACTAATTTAACACAGATTTCAAGCTGAAATCAAGACAATATGCTTTCTTCAGCTGTGTTTATGTGACTTCCCACATCCCCGTTAATTCTCTTCTGGCTTTCATGTAGACGTTTTTGGAAGAAAGCTGGCCGAAGGCTAAGTAACTTCATCCACCACCTCCCCCCCGCCCCCCATAAAAGGTCAGGTGTTCCAGAATGCATCACATGGAACAACAGCACCCTACACTGATTGTTTAATAAATATCATGGTAGGAGTAAACAGATGCTAAATAATAGAACCTTTAGTAATTTGAATCGTTTAGCTCTGTTTGCGATACAAATCTTAATAAGTTTTCAAAAGTCTCCTTGTGCAGAAGATAGTTTATTCCTTACATTTCATCCAAGACAGGGTGTGTTTAGGTGGCCTGATCAAAAGCGTGAAGGGATACGGCAGAAAAAGAGTTTTGATTTCTGGATTCTATCTTTACACAACTGCTGTGACACACTGCCTCCCTCTAGTAAATAAATAGAAAACCCTTCACTCCTGGTGACAGTACATCAATGCATGTGATTCGGCATTAGGCAGTGTAAACATGAATTCAGATCCCTGCCTCCCTCCACTGCCTCATTGTCCTGGGGGGGACACAGAGGTTATTTGGAAGAGCCAGGTGGATGTTTTCAAGAGTGTGTGATCTCACAGAAAGAATCTAATTTATTAGTGAGGAGTTGAATCCAGCTAGCCTTTGAGACTGTGTGTTATTTCACATGTTTGTGCCTCAGTTTCTTTAGGTGCAGAGCAGGGCTGACAAATATGCTTGCCTTATCTGCACCAGATGGAGACAAGGGGTAAAGCTGAGTTCTCAAACATTTTCAGCACAGGATCGACTTCTGTGCACCCTCAGGAGATGCTATGGCTTATGATCTGAGTCACCTGTGAGGTTCGCCTCACCTGAAAGGAGAAAGAAAGGTACGTGGGGGCCGGTAGTGCCGCTTGCTGCTAGTTCGCCATTGAGAGGACCCTTTACTCCTCTTTGGCCAGTTATTGAAACTTAGGACTTTTTAACCCTTCAGAGGACAGCAGTGACCTGGCTTGCAAATGCCAAAGCTGTACCCTCTCCAGAGCTCACATCCATACCGGATTTCATTGTTTCCTCTTTGCAGAGGAAGGTGCTCTACTCAGGCCTTGACTTGGATTGGGCCCCAAAGCGAAAGAAGCTTTGTAGCTTGACAAATCTCTGGCCATATTTATGGCTAGAGTGATCCAAGGCTGGGGGTGTGGGGAGGGGACGGGCGAGTTCAGTGAGGGATGTATCAGGAACCAGGGACCAAAAGAAAGCAGCAGCCAGAAAGCCCCCAAATGGATACCCCTTTGGCTTGGAGAAGCAGGGAGTCAGCTGGGGCTGGTCCTACCTGAAAACAAACTCTCAGTGGTTTCCTAAAAGTGACTATGCGGGGCACAGATCCATCCGTGTTTTCAATGAGTGCAGCCAGCGCTGTGGAAGTTGGGTGATGGGCAGCGACAGATGGAGGGTTTCCAGGGCGGTGGGCGGCGGCCTTTATTCCCAGATGAAGGCTCCTTCCTGTGTGAGTGTCGACCGGCTATCTCCACTTAAACAATCCCTTTGCAGTGAATAGGTGTACGACACATAACACCTCCTTTGTTTACCAGCCTTTCCAAAGCTCTCTGCCTGTCTGCCCTCTGCCTGTGCATTTTTATGGTGACGATCAACACAATTCCTCGCTCAAGAGACACCCCAACTTGGTTGAAAGGGTGGCCTTTTTCCACTGAAAACTAGGTTTTCTTGGGTAGTTGAAAACCAAAGGGAGTCAAAGTGAATTCTTTCAGCCTTTAACAATGAATTTAGTTTATTCATGACGTTGGAAAGTCAGAAATTTCATCTTTATGACTTTAGAAGATCATAGTAATGAAATGAAAAGGAGACAACAAAAAGGATGAGAGAAGAGAGAAAATAGAGCTTGGGTAAAACTTGAGAGGTGCTTTACGTGCGCATTTTTTTTTTTTTTTTGCATCGAAATTGAATACTGTCTTTGCAATCTTTGTTTCACTTTTCTTCGGAAAGGTTCGGAAATGTCTCATTCTGTTCTGTCCCTTCACGTGGATGAGATCTCAGGCAGGTTCTGGATGAATATGTATGTGCTGGCCCCTGAGTGACAATGTTTCTGTCACACTGGGGTGGGGAACACGACCAGTTAAGGTAGAGCTGACACCTCCTTGCACACCAGCAATGCCCATCCCCCACTGCTTCTGCTCTGCTCCCCAAGGTCCTGCCACAGAGGTACCCACATACAACACATAGAGAACAACACATACAGCCAGAACAACACAACACAGCCAGAACAACACATGCAGTTACACATCACCTCTTGTGGAAGCTGATTTTATCAGAATAACCTGGCAATCTGCTTGACCTTTATTTATTTATTTAAAAAATTAAAATATAGTTAATTTACAATGTTGTGTTACTTTCAAGTGTATAGCAAAGTGATTCAGATATACATATATATACCTATATATATATATTCTTTTTAAGATTCTTTTCCATTATAGGTTATTACAAGATATTGAATATAGTTCCCTGTGCTGTATAGTAGGTCCTTGTTGTTTATCTATTTTATGTGTGTCTGTTCACCTCAACTCCTAATTTATCCCTCTCCCTCCCCTTTCCCCTTTGGTAACTGTAAGTTTGTTTTCTGTGTCTGTGAGTACTTCTGTTTTGTAAATAAGTTCATTTGTATCATTTTTTTTTAGATTCCACATATGAGTGATATCGTATGATATTGTCTTTGTCTGACTTACTTCACTTAGTGTGATAATTCTAGCTCTATTCATGTTGCTGCAAATGGCATTATTTCATTCTTTTTTATGGCTGAGTAATATTCCATTGTATATATGTACCACATCTTCTTTATCCATTCATCTGTTGATTGACACTTAGCTTGCTTTCATATATTGGCTATTGTAAATAATGCTGCTATGAACATTGGGAGGCATGTATCTTTTCAACTTAGAGTTTTCTCCTTTTCCAGATATATGCCCAGGAGTGGGTCTGCTTGAGTTTTAGATACCAAAGAGAGTGCTAGTGAATGAGGACATACTATGTATCTATTGGAACTGACATCTTCTAAGGAGATTAAATGAGATAATCTGCTCAACAACCTGATATGAGAGATATTTTCTCCCCATTTTCTCAGATGAGGAAAGAGGCTCAGAAGTTCAAGTACCTTAATCTTAGATGTGAAAATATAAATATCAAATGGCCCTTAGAATTCTAAATCTTCTCCTTCCAACTTAAATTATTTTTTAAAACACATGAGCCATGAATAAATGAACAAGTAAATAAATTCGTAAACAAATACACTCAATTTAATAGTTTTGTGCATTTCTCTGCTTTGTTTGTATATTAGGTGAAGTCAGGTTAGTGTGCACCTTAAATTGAGACTTAAAGAAGAAAACACAAAAAGCTCACTGCCCCCCACCAAGCTTTGGTGAGGAATAACTTATATACAATAAAATTCAGTGATTTTAAGTGAATTTTGGCAATTGTATATGGTCATGTAACAATCACTTCAATCAGGATATAGAATATTTCCATCTCCCTAAAATATTCCCTCATGCCCCTTTGCAACTGACCCTCTGGACCCCAGCCCCAGGCAACCACTATTCTGCATTCCATTGCTCTACTTTGTCACCAGTCTCTTCCAGTTTCTCTTTCCTGCCTCAGTACCTTTGCACATCCTGTTCTCTCTGTGAGAAGGACCCTTTCTCATACACACTTCTCTTTCCTTGGCTAATGTCTGCTCATATTTCAGCTTAAGTGCCATTTCTTCAGAGAACCTTCCATTATCCCCTTTCCCCACAACTAAAAGATGTATCACATTATTTTCATTTATAGCACTTCTTTCTTTCCCTCCATGTCACATGACGTACATACATATATGGAGGTATTTATTTGATTACTGTCTGTCTCTGTCACTATAATTTGTTTCATGAATGCAGGGAAAACATCTATTTCGCTCACCATTATATTTTCTGTTCACTGCTAATCACTTCACTCATACATCAGTTATATTCTTGGAACAAAGCTGGTGGATCTCACATAGTTTTTAAATGGATTAATTGAATAAATAGTTTTATGTATATAAAAATTCTGTCAGGTCTTTCATAGGGCCAGTGGAAACTCCATCTCCTTGTCACCCCTGGCTGTTTATCTGAGTCCCACCTACTATGCACCTGTGGTGCTCAAGATGCATCTTTCAGTTCAAAAGCTCTGAGGTTCAGTTCACCTGAGATTTTAGTCAGCACAACCAAAAAGGAAAATTCTGCCATTGAGTAGCACAAGTGAGGCATAGGTTAATAAGGAGTAATCACTTTACAGACTGGCAGGAGATGGGGCAGGAAGGCAAGAGAGAGACGCACAATATGGAGACTGTTGGGACTGTTTCCATGACTTTGGTTGCCCAAGTTATGACTTTGGCTGCTCATTTAGACCGGAAGTCTGAGCAGGGCTGTGAGTGAGTGGGAGAGGAGGAAATAGTGGGGAGCAGTGTGGCTTAGGATTCTGGGTGTGCTGCTGTAAAAATCCCTGTTTGGTGATGATGACAGTGATGACGATGTTGGTGGTGGTATGGAAACAGTGGTAGCAGTGGAAAGAACAGTTATCCTAACGTGTGTGCACTTGACACGTTAGAAACCCTTCTCCACCCATTCCATCCCTGTGTTTTATCATCTCTCACCTCCCACAAACTGGGTGCGTTGACTTGCATTTTCATGACCCAGGTCAGACCCCCATAGAGAACTAAGCCGGCAGTAAAGTAGGGGTGAGAAGTGGAAGACCATGGGCGTCAGGCCTGCCGTTTCCTCTGCCCTGGGACTGGCTGCGGAGAGTTTCCCTCTTTGGGTTTACAACAGCTTGCCCTTTGGTCGTGGTCAGGAAATTGGGATTGTCATGATCATCATTATAATTACTATGACCCAGGAGCTTTTGCGAATTGCTGGAGCTGAGTGTAAGAATGAAAGTCATGTGGGTGGAGGAAGTGTAGCTATAAAATCGTGCCCAGGACAATAAATCAGCTCAGGGGTGACCTCAGCATTGTAACTCATGTAAGGGCTTTGGTACTGGAAGAGACTTGAGTCTTTTATAACAAGGAGTTGGGCCCAGGGAGCTAATCTGGCCACACGTTCTCTGTGAGGTTAACTACAGCACTGGTACTTGTGAGCAGTAGTTCAGACCCTTGGAGCCACAATGTACCCACATTACTCCATTTCCTTCACCTGCCATTGGAGGCTCCTTCCCACTGAGTAGGTTATAGCCCAGAATGACCATTTTCTCAGTATGATTCAAGAGTGAACCTACTCCTTTTCCATTTTATAGAAGATACCTTTAGTTGCTAGCAGCTGCCATTCCCTTGGCAATCTCACCCGAGCTCTCAAGGCTAAAAATACCATCTATACACTGATGCCTCCCAAATGTATATCTCCAGCCCAGACCTCTCCCCTGAGTGCATCCAGCAGCCTCTCTGACATCTCTACTTGGATGTCAAATGGTCATTTGAAGTCAACATCCAAAATGGGCTGCTGATAACTATTCCCAAACTTGTTTTCTTCCCCATCCCAGTTAATGACCATCCTATCTTCCAACTGCTCAGGCCCCACATCTCTTTCTCTCACACCACACATTTGATCTTTCAGCAAAATTCTGATAGCTCTCCCTTCAAGATATATACAGAATCTGAACACTTCTCACTACCTCCACAGCTTTGTCCAAGCTGCCATCATGTTTTATTCGGTTTGTTATAATAGCTTCATAACCAAACTCCTCACTTCTACCCTTGCCCCCTTTTAGTCAATTTTCAATATAGCATCCAGAACACACTTGTTAAAATATGTCAGCTCACACCACTCCTCTCCTCTGAACCCCTCAATGACTTCTCATCTCAGAGTGAAAGCAATGTCCTTACAAAGATGTGCATGCAAATTCTACACGAGCTTGTCCTTGTTACCTCGAGCATAGCCTGCCCTTCCCACCTCACCTTCCACCAACATGCCTCCACCTGGCTGGCCTCCTTGTTCTTTGAGCTCCTGCTTCAGGTTTGATATTTGCTATTCCCACAGCCTGGAATGCTTTCCTCCCAGGTATCTCTGTGGTTTGCTCCCTCACCTTCTTTGATATAAAATATGGAGTTGCAGTTTTAATTGAGGGACCTAAATGATAAGGGGCTGAATGGAAATATAAATGGTGACTTTTAGCTGAGGGACCATGAGTGTATAAGAAAAGAGTGTTCTAGGCAGGGGGTACAGCAAGTGCAAAGGCCCTGAGTTAGGGAGATGCCTGATTTGTTTAAAGAAGACCAAATTGACCATTGTGGCAAAGGGGAGTGTGTAGGAGATGAGGTTAGATTTGGGGGCCAGATCAGGAAGCACCTGGAAACACTTTGGCTTCTATGTGTAGGAGAATAAACTATAGGGTCCATATTGGAAGCAAGGAGACCAGACAAGATAATTGATATAGTCCAGAGGAGAAATTGTGGTGGCTTGGATCACAGTTTAATATTAGAAGTGATAAAAGGATTCATTTGGATTCAGCCAATGGGATTTCCTAGTGCATTAGATGAGATTTGTAAGAACAAGATATGATGCAAGGATGACTCCATATTCTCCAGGGTGCCATGTTGCCCAGAGTTCTGTGATATCCCCCTCACTGTTCCACCTGTACATATTCTTGTCCCCTCTCCAATCTCTATCTACCCTTGTCCCCTCAGCAGTTCATTCTTCACACTCCAGCAGAACGATCTTTCAAAGCACAAAACCTGTCAGTGGATTACTATTTACTATAGGAAGAAGATAAAACTGTCTTCCATGGTCACATAATCGAGTCCCCTCCTACCTCTTGGGTCTCATCTTGTGCCTGGTCCCCCCGCTTGTTGTCTGCATCACCCCACATGTGCTGGCTTTTGTCTTTCAGCTCATCATGATTCCTTCCACAGAAAGGACTTTGCGCATGAGTTTCTTTTGCCTGCAGTGTCTTTTCCTCTCCTCGTCACTGAATTAATTCTAACTTATGCTCCATGACTTAACTTCATCATCATTTCCTTAAGGAAATTGTCTCTGACCCCCCCTGACAAGGTCAAAAACTCGCTCTCAGAGAATCATGTTCTGCTCCTTGTTAGAAAAGACCATGGTCACAGTTTTCCCATTTGTCTTTGCCTCCTCTCTAGACTCTAAACTGCAAGGGGGCAAGGACTATATCTTTTTTCCTTTCACCATTTCCTCCCTAGCACCTAGCATCATGCTTAGGACATAGTACCTTTGCTGAATGAGTGAATAAATGCATATTTTCTGTGCTGAAATGGGATCATTCCTTTCTGATGTTTCTCTAGACACTGATTCTATGTCCCTCATGTTTCTTTAGCCATAACCAGCTGTACTGCTCAAGCATCCACCTGTAGTCTGCAGAGTGTCTGACTCCTTTATTTTTGCTGTTTTGTTGCAGTTCTCAGTTACACCAAGTGTATGAGCATGAATGACCACGAGATAATGAACAGGAGACTTTGACAGTGTACTTGAGTGGCTTTTGAAAGAACTATATAGTGATTTACAATTTTCTAAAACACTGGGGCAGAAAGATAGGAATCATACTCCTGGTGATAAAAAGCAAAAAAAATTGAATGAAGACACCTTTATTGAGGAACCTGGTAGACGCTTCTTTGCTTCTGAGCAAGGAAAAAAAATTGCTTGATGAGAAAATTAAAGCATTCCTTACTGCACTGTCCCTTATAGGAGCCACATGTGGCCTTTGAACTCTTAAGATGTGGCTGATTCTAATTGAGACATATTGTAAGTATAAACACACACACACACACACACACACACACACACACACACCCCAGATTTGGAAGATCTAGTATAAAATATTGATTACACATTAAAATGGTAATATTTTGGATATATTAGATCAAATAAAATATATTATTTATAATAGGTTGAATAACAGCTCCCTAAGACATCAGGCCCTAATTCTTGGAACCTGTAAATGTTACCTTATTTGGATAAAGAATCTTTCTAGATGTGATTAAGTTAAGACTTAAGGATCTTGGAATGGGGAGATTTTCCTGGATTATTCAAGTGGGTCCTAAATGGAATCAGGCATATCATTATGAGAGATGGTAGAGGGAGTTGGACATGCACACAGAGGGGAAGATGGCATATGGAGATGGAGGCAGAAGTCGGAGTGATGTGGCCACAAGCCAGGACTGCCAGCAGCCACCAGCAGCTGGAAAAAGAAAGGGGTGATTCTTCCCTAGGGCCTCCAGAGGGAGAACAGCCCTACTGCACCTTGCTTTCAGCTCGGGGATACTGATTTTGGACTTCTGGCCTCCAGAACTACAAGAGAATAAATGTGTTGTTTGAAGGCCCTGGGTTTCTGGTGATTTGTTACAGCATCCACAGGAAACTAATACAGTGTTAAAATTAATTTCACCTGTTCTGTTTTCATTTTTTTTAAGTGGCTACTAGTTAATTAACAATCACATGTGTGGCTTGCATTCTGTTTCTCTTGGAAAGTGCTGCCTTAGACCATTTGAAGGAGAATTATAAAGATGGCAATGACCAGCTGTCTCTAAATCTGTAGTGGACAGAATAAAAACTGATGGGTTTAGCATGTGAAGAGAGTTTAAATATATGAAAAAAGATAAACTAGGTTAAATGGCTATTAAATATTGAAACTGGCAAACCAATCTCAGAAAGACAGATAAGTAGCCATATGTCAGTTAACCTTTCTATAGAACTATCTGGAAAATGGGAGTGGGATCAGGAGACTTGGAACCTTGTTTCCACCTTGAATCACATGAAATTGTTGAAATTATAAGGCGAAGTATTTTCAAGGATCAAATTGATATTCTACCATTCCTACTTCTGTCTGGAAATTTCATCTTTCTCATGGTGCTGAACAAACAGATCGAGGATAATGAAGCCAAGAACAAACTAGTTAGAGGCATAATGTAAAGACTGAAAGGATAGGGGTTAGATAGAGCTAGTGCATGTCAAACTACTTGCAATAGTGGGACCTTTGGGTGAAGACCTTGATCTCCCTGCACCTCAATTTTATCATCTATAAAATGGACCTAATAGTATCTACTTTGCATATTGTTCTAAGGATTGGAAATAATATATGTAAAGTACACAATACATAACTGCAACATCGTAAATGGACATTTTTGTTATTTTTATTAAGGCTTTTCACATTGATGTTAGTCAATAAACAGAATTGATCATTTCAAATTGGCCATTACCAAGATAGCATTATATTTTCTAGTGTGGTTCAAAAAGGTAAGGAGTGTTGTAAAAGTTATAAATCAGCAGTTTCTGGATTTGTAAGAGACTAGCGTTGCAACTAGACTTGGCATGAAGTACAAAAGATTGAAACTAAATGTTTATCTGTGGAATTCAAATTTTTGATCAGCATTCAGTAGTCAATGTTCTACAGGAGTGAAGGTCTTTGAATCTGTTTAGGAAGAGAATGACAACTAATGTTTATCAGATGCTACCATTAAGGCATTTTTCTAAGTACTTTTAATGAGTAGATTAATCCCTCTAATCTTTATAGCAACCCTTGGTGGTAGATACTATTATGATCATTTGCATTTAACAGATGAAGAAACTGGGATATGGGCTGATGAAGGACTTTGCCTAATGTAAACAATTATTAAAGACAGGTATGGGCATTTGAACTCAGGCTACTTGGCTTTAATCTCTACTTCTTATTATAATGTACTCTCTATATATTGCCTTTCACAAAATATGGATCTTTCAAGACAGACCAAGGCATTTGCAAGTACTCAGTGCTGATGGCTTCATCTCATCCACATATTGATAATACATTCAGATCATATTTATTGGACACCTACTATTTGCAGCATATTGTGGAAGACGCTAAAGGAATACAAAGACAAATAAGACAGCATCTGGCTTCAAGGAGTTCACAGTGTAAGGAGGAAGATGGTTATGTTAGCAATAAACTATGAGGCAAAGAAAATCAAAGGGAGTGTGAATCAGAGGTATAAGCAACTGCTGTTGGAAAAGAGTCTCTCCCATGGGCTCCGAGTGCCATGTGTGCACCTTTATTACTTGTATCACACTCGAATGTAATCATCTGTCCAATTCTCCGTCTTCCTCACTAGACTGGGACAATGGGGACTGTGTCTTGTTCATCTTTGTTTCTAGCCATCTCCCCTTTATTCCTGGGCATCTATCAAAATCCTTGGCATCTAGCAGGTTCTCAATAATTGTTTATGGAATGCATGAATAAATGGAGAAATGAGTGCAGAGTAAAAAGGGATCAAATTTGACTGGGAGTGTCCAGCAAAGCTTGACTGAAACATTGGCTTTTGAACTCAACCTTGGGAGATAAGGAGGATTTTGAGAGAAGAAAAGGTGAGACTTGAGGAAAGGCAGAGTGTAGGACTGATGAAATAGAAGGAAGAGTTATATAAGGTTATATAAAGAGAAGCTTGAAGATGTTGAAATGGTTTATTGGACTTAGTGTATTGTTCAGAGACAAGAACCTGTGACTTGTTGATCAAGATCAAGGTTAAGGGCAGAGCTGATGTAGCTCCAGATAATTCAGGCAAATCCCCGAGCAACTTGGCATGAAGAAAAAGAGCTTGATGAATACCTGAGTTGTTCTAAATAATAATAATAGTCATTTATTGACTACTTATCGCATGTCCAACGTTTCACAGATATTAGCTGATCCTCAAAGCACCATGTATCTACTTATTTTACAGATGAAGACACTGAGCTTCAGTGCAGGTAAATGACCTGCCCACACAGCTAATTAGAGGTGGAGCCAGGATTTGAAACTCAAGTCCTTCTGGGTCCAGGGCTCATTGTCATTTTCTCTATCATGTGCCTCTAATACAGTGAGCATACATTCATCCAACTTATGTATTTGTTTTATCTTTCGTATCTTCTTTCACATGTACCTAAAATCTGCTTTGGTTAGTAAAGGCTCAAAAATGCTGAGGCTGAAGTTGAATCAGGGAAGCAAGATTTCTTTTTTGTATCCCTTTAGCAAAGCAGGAGGCTGCAGCTCATTGAAACTCATCTTCCTATATACTCAAGTGCCTCCAGAGAATTCAGAAAGCTGGGCATGAATATGTAGGCATGCAGGAAATGAGCAAGGCAGATGTTGCGCTGATCTCTGCTGGGCCATTTTAGATCATAGTAGCTAATATACAGCACCTTTTTTGGCTGCCAACATTCTTTTTGTCCCTGTTTATCAACCTCCTTTCCTCCCTCTCCCCCACTGCCAGACCCTTGCATTTACATCTTCCTGTCCCCAGAAAAAGCATACTTTTGATTTTTCTTCAGAGCAGGTTAAGTCAAGCCTGTCCAAAGAATGAATCCAGTTGGCAGAAGAACTCATTGGCTTCAAACTCGCTGTGATATGTGAACACTTAGATCCCCCATCCGCACCCCATCACTACCTCTACCATCCCTGACAGGCTTCCTTGGTAGCCTATGTACTGTGAGTAACTCGATGGCAATTTCTTTTAGGAATTAGTTAATGCATCCAGTGCCAGGGAAGCATCAGCGTGGGTAGCTTAACCTTTGTATTCTCTTCCTCAATATACTAGATGGTACTACTGAGGTCCTGCCAGAGGGTCAGGTTCTCAAACTATTTCTCAGCAGCAGTGGTGAAGCAACCCATTCAAGATATGTGCTTAGTTTCAACTGGGTTCATTCATTCATTCTTAAAATATTTATTGATAGATAACTGTGTGCTAGGCACTGTATAAAGCAATAGGGTTAGAGTGGCGAATAAAACTGATGTGGCCCTACCTTCATGGAACCTATATTCAAGTGGGGAGACATATTAAACAAACGAACCATGAACAGCACTGTTACAGATTGACACAGCTGCTGTGACACAGTAACAAGAGGAGTGGGCTAGAAAGGGGCTGTGGGAGGCCCCATTAAAGAGCTGGCCAGTGAAGACTCTTCTTAAGGGGTGACCAGTGGGATTAGGCTTGAAGGGAGAGAATAACTCAGCCATGAGGAGAGTGTGGGCAGGAAAGCATTCTAGAGTCACGCATGGAAAGTTCTGCTAGTGGCAAAAGTGAAGGAGGAAGAAGGGACAAAGAGCACGTACCTCTTGATTCAGGAGAGGCTGAAACTTTTTCAGGACTTCTCTTTTGTAGAATTACTTGAAGGATTATCTGCGTCCATTGATAACCATTGCCTATTCACCCTTTTTCTCTCATTTCACTTTGAATATTTTGTGAGGTGGTTCATGACGTACTTGGTGATATTCATGTTACCGAGAAGGCCCTCTGAAATGTAAGCAGACTAGCCCTCTGCAGTATCCCTACCTTGACATGAATCATCATTTAATATTCAGAGTATATAACATTTGCTTAATGCGTACCAGATTTGTTTCTGAACCAGTGACCTGGGACCCCCAAATCCTTATTATACCTTCCTGTCCTTATTCTATTCTCTGAAAGAAACTGTATTTCAAGGAGAATTTATCCTTGGGATGTCATTAGATATACCATTATGTGATTACTCCTAAGATGGTGAATATAATTGTTTCTAGAATACTGTTTTTATGGAAAACCAGTTGTGCACAGTAGTAGATTTCACCAGTCGTGTTTAAAATTAGCATTGAAGATATGCTGAAGCTCAGACTTTGGAATACGTGTAGCCACGAGCCTTCAGAGACCCTTAACTGTCAAAACGTTAGCACTTTCACTGAAAGAGACGTGAGCTCTAGTTCCCTTTGCATGACTACTATGTAACCACCTCGGTGTCCCAAAGCTGCTACATATTGTTATGTAATGATAATAAGCAGCATATAATAGCAATATCTCTTTTCTATTGACAGTCACTTTGGATCACTTCATGATTATTTGAAAAACTAGGTGACCACAAATAAGGCACACACAGACCAGTGCAGAGACCCTCTAATTCTTCTATGTTGCCTTAGTCTTTCCTACTACTCAATTTTCTTAAAAATATAATTCTAGTGTAGAATTTATCTTTTTAAGTCTTAAGTTTAACAATGAAGCATAACCAAATTTTTGGGTAAATAATGTGGGAGGAAAAAAAGGAATGCACATTTGTATTGTTAGATTTCTGCTTTATCCTGTCATTGAAGAGCATGAATTTAACTCTACTGCCTCCCAAATCCCGACTAAATGATATTAAAAAAAAAAAAAGACTTGAGGAGAAGAGATGAGAAAATGACAGTTGAAAACGAAAATTTGAAAGATGGAAAATCAGTGGGCAAGTGGAAATTAAATTATTTTGCTCAGTTCTTTTGCTCAGTTACCTTCACTAACTGTAAATCAACAGACAAGAAAATGATTACAATGATCTTGTTTCCTTAGAGCTCCCATGCAATCTGCAGTATTGTCCACATTATAAATGGGAAAATTGAACCACAAAGAGATTGAGGATTTATAATTACAGAATATCAAAATGTTTAAGGCAATTTTACAAGTTTTATTACAATTACAAACATTAGAAATTTGACTCTTTTAAGGGTAGGTATGAGCATGATTAGAACTAAGATCAAATTTATATACCAGAAGCAAGAAAGAGAGTACCAGAGGCAGTTGTGTGGTTGAAAGGTTAAGCTTGGTGTGTGTAGTTGCATTGAGTATTAATTCAACGTTAAAAAGAACTTTTTAACAATTGAAGCTTTCCTAAAATGGAGTGGCTACCTTTTGGAGTAGTGTGTTTGAATGTCTGACCACTGGGTATATTAGAAGGCATTGCTGTGATCAATGGGAAGCAAGACCAGATGACCCATAATGTCATGGTTGTGTAATTCTAATGTAAGTGGTAAAATAAATACTTAAACTTAGAGTTTCTAATTCCTGTAACAGAGCATTTCTCTTATATCATCCTGTCTTTTTTTTTTTTACATCTTTATTGGAGTATAATTGCTTTACAATGGTGTGTTAGTTTCTGCTTTATAACAAAGTGAATCACTTATACATATACATATGTTCCCATATCTCTTCCCTCTTGCGTCTCCCTCTCTCCCACCCTCCCTATCCCACCCATCTAGGTGGTCACAAAGCACCTAGCTGATCTCCCTGTGCTATGCGGCTGCTTCCTGCTAGCTATCTATTTTACATTTGGTAGTGTATATATGTCCATGCCACTCTCTCTCTCATCCTGTCTTTTACTTGACCATGTGATTAAGAATCCCAAGTATTATAATACAGAACAACTTTTCCCAGCCTCTGTACATGAGTTATGGTGTGGTACTCCTGATATACTCTGTATATGAGTTACATGGTGTGGTATGCACGGTGTGGTACTCCTGATCTTATATTCCCACATCTGCCTTTATTTTCCATTCATTTCCCATCTCAGTAACTCAGGCCAAAGACCTAAGACACATCTTTGATTCTTCCATATGCCCCATCCCAATATCAAGCCATAAACAAATCTTGTTTTGCTTATCTCTAAATTAGATCTCACATCCATTTACTTCTTTCCATCTCCCTTCAAACTGCCATCAGCATAAAGATGATCATCCCCTCCAACTCCTGGGTTCCAGTTAATCTTACAGCAAAATTTTAGTTTAAAAAGTTCTTCATGAACTCGCTCTTCCCTTTCTCATCAACCTCCTCTCATGTCGCTCTCCTTCTTGGTCACTCTGCTTTAGCCACATTGTCCTTCTTTCAATTATTCTAATCCTTCCCCATCTCTTGGCCTTTGTATTTTCTCTTCCTTCTGTCTAGAACATTCATTGCTCCCCCCTCCTTCTAGCATCCCCATCTCTTCACTTGACTATTTTCATCCTTTAGGTTTCAGCTCAAATGTCAACTCTTCTGAGAGGCCTTCCCTGGTCACCTATCTTCTGTAACCACCCTCAGTTACTCTAGCTCACCACCTTATTTCCTTCATAACAAAATTTATGTGCATATTTGTTAACTTGTTTGTTCACTTATTTGACTAATTTACTATCTCTACCACTTGAATGCAAACTTTAGGAAAACAGTGATCTTGTCTACCTCATTTAATTCTCGATTTAGCAAAGCACATGGCATATAATAAACACAATATATGATGTGTTATAAATATATAAACACGTATATGATGTTTATATTTAATCACAGATCATTTTTTAAACTTAACTCATAGCTCTTGCCTGGCCTTTAATTCTCAATAGTGATGTATTTCTGAAACATTCTCTACTGTCTTCTAAAATATAAGCTTTTACCAAATGCAGCCTTGAAGGTTTTCAGATTCATTTGGGTTGGGTAAGAGAATAGAGAATGAGGGACAAAGAAAAGGCACTGGGCTAGTAATAACTATGCATCTGAAATATTAGTCATTTTAAAGATCTCAGAGGCACAGAAGCTCCCCATCTGTATTCTATTTTCAGTATTCTTTCTAACCTGATTGATTTCACCCTTGTTACTTAATTGTCATCATTATTGTGGCTTGTCGTCTTTGGACAGAGAATGGTATCAGCGCAGCAGATTGTACAGTCTGCTGTCTACTGTCAAATTTGTTAATGTCCTTATTACAGGCATATAAAAACTTTGTCCTCCGCTGAGCTATCAAAGGCCTACTATCTGTCAACGTGTCATCCAGAACAGAGTGACAAAGTCTTCATCCTTGTCTTGCAACTTGAAAAGCCATTTAATATTGAACAATCCACTCAGCTTCTATGCTTTGTTTAAAATCTTATTCTTTCACTCCATTTTTTCATATAATTCTTCTTGCCTCTAGATATATAGAAACCTGAATATGTTCTCCAAAGATGAGACCCAGAATACCAATCACTTCTTCCCTTGATTTGCTTAAGCATTCCCCTGGAGATTTTGATTTATTAATAATTTCCATAATTATACAACTTTGGTCCAGTCCCTATTCAAATAATTTAACACTGCATTTTACAAGGTTGTTATTTAATAAAGTTTCACTGTAGTTTCATAGACAGACTTGGGAGAAATAGACATTCTGAACATTAGCCTTCATGAGTCTCTAACTTTTTTGGAAGAATTGCCTCCATAACTGAGCAAACACCTGATCCAAGGAAATCTTGAGAGCTTTAATCTCATCAAGGAGTGAATTGTTTTATTTTGTTGGAATTTTTGGTTTGTCAAGGGCTAGCTTATTTATGCATCTTTTAAGTGTTAATACTAACAAATTAAAAAACATATTAAATACTTTCTAAAATAGAGTATACTGAATATAGATTAATCTTTATTTGTGACTTACAATCATTAGTAACATTAATTTTTAAACTTTTTTTAAAATACAATGATGCACTCAGGAACCACTGAGGAATTTAAGGCTGTTTGCCTTGATACTAAATGGGTATCAGGGTATTTGTTTGCCTTTTGTAATTTCTTTGAATTTATCATTGTTGGGCTGCCTCCTCCATTGCTATCATTATTACTTTTAGTAGCATTTTGTTTCTCCTATTACTTAGATGCTTCTATTTTATAAGAACTTATTTACTTGTTAGAGAGGAGTCAGACCAAATGCACAGAGGTATTGGAGGCAGAACTCCAGAGCCTCTATAAAATGACAGTGCATAAACTCTCATGGGTTGGTTGTGAGGATGAAGTGAAATCTTGTATGTAAGTACTGAGCCATTGAGGGTACTCAGTAACTGTAAGGTTTTTCTTTCCTGTTTTCATCTCTGCTTCCTTGACTTTTTTTGCATTAAGTAGAGATCTGTCCTATCTTGAGCCCTCAGTGAGGTCATTGACCAAAACGAGAGAGGCTCTTTGCTCAGAGGTGATAAGAATTATCTCCATCAAGTGGGCATCAGAGGGTGAAGAGAAGCAAATTTGTCCAACCCCTTCCTCCAGGGAGCCTGCCCTGAGTCGTATTCTCAGTCTTGTCCCAGGAATGGGTTGGCAGATAGGGGAGAGAGGAGGAGTAGCTTGTTCCCTTCTTAGTGTGCCTCCACCTATAAAAGCCTAGATCTCTGTGGCAAAGATGTGAGGAGGGGGAGTTTCCCTGCAAGAAGCATGCACATTTTTTGTATATGTACATTATGATTTCACAGTGCACTGTGAAAATGCGGTGAGTGGAATCTTGTTAAGCTTAACTTACTTATTAACTCAATAAATACTAAGTGCCAAGCACTGAGTATTTACCAACAGATAGAGGAAGACAGTCTATGCCCTCAGAGATTTATGTTCAAATGGGGTAGACAAGTCAACATCAAAGTATGACATGTACTCAAAGACAGGGAGATGTGGTATGTTATGCAAACCCGAAGGAGCACCTGAACCATACTCCACAATGGTGAGTGTGTATGTGAGTGTGTGTGTGTATGTGTGTGTGTGTGTTGGTTAGGGGTGTGACTCTTGGCTTGAATCCAAAAGAATGACTAGGAGTTATACAGGCAAAAGAGAGCTAGAATATTACAGAAAAGACTCAGTTTTGGTTTCAAAATAGGGCTAGGAAGTTCTCAAGTTGAACATAATCTTTTGATACACTTTGTGTTTTGTTTGCTTGGTTACACCTTGCTATTGCCTTTGAGTTTTTCTTTCCTTGTGTTTTACCTATGCTTATTTTATTTTAGAGAGGTTCATTTAGAAAATGCTAGACTTTCTTAGTTGTGCTAAAGGAAGTTTTTATAAATTAAAAAATAAAAGAGATGAATCCAACTTTGGGCTATAGACTGATAGCTTAGGGATTGGTGTTGCTACAGGGGCAACTCAGTGGGAGACTCCCATGAGACAGGAGCAAACTCATGAAACTTGCCCTAATTTAGAGTCCATTTCCACAGCTGTAAAAGGGGAACAGCATATCTAGGAAGGAAGTAAGAAGATAACTTTGTAGACAGATTGCTCTGGTTTTTATCTTAGTCCTGTAATTAACTTTGTAATCTTGGACACATTACTTAACATCTCTTTTCCTCAGTTTCCTTATCTGTGAAATGAGAAAAAAAATACCTATTTTATAAGATTTATTGTAAGGGTTAGATGAGTCAGTGTTTGTAAATATTTGTCCAGCACTCGAAAAATATTAGATATTATTATTACTGTCATCACTATGAGTTTAAAAAACAGCTACTATATGTAAAGAGCATAGCCCAGTGCCCAGCACATTGTAATAACTATTGTCTTCCTTCTCTTCCCCCTCCTCCACTTTTTCTTCCACTTTCTCATTATCATCTCTTTCAAATGGGTATTTTCAGTCAATATTTTGTCACTTCTTTCCTAAAAGAATCATAATCGTGGTTCAACATTATAGTTTAATACTGAATTGTTCTCTGATTCTTTGTTGAGTTTCTATCTTTCCTTCCTGACAAACTACGAGCTACTTGAGGATGGGAACCAGGCTTAATACCAATAGTACAGGGTTGAGAATTTATGAGATGCTCCGTAAATTTTTGTTGAATGGATTATCAAATAGTTGGTAGTAACCAAATACTCTATTTTTTTCTTTTTAACATCTTAAAAAAAATGGTTCTGAAGAACCTAGGGGCAGGACAGGAATAAAGATGCAGACATAGAGAATGAACTTGAGGACACGGGGAGTGGGAAGGGTAAGCTGGGACGAAGTGAGAGAGTGGTATGGACATATATACACTACCAAATGTAAAATAACCAAATACTCTTGATTGTTTAAAAATGGGGAAATAATCTGTCATTGATGAAAGTTCTTTAATTTTTTTTATGTGCTGAGTATTCACTCAAGAGTTAAGAATGTTTCAGGACTTGATGGAAGATTTCCAGATCGATAGCTTTAGTTTTTATCTACACCTGATAGAAACATTTGTCTTATCTTTAAAATAAAATGTTTTCATTGCTTCTAATATTCTTTTTTAAAAAACATATATTTGAAAAAATGGAAATTAAAAAAACCCAGATATTTGTCTTCTTCATTTTAATCTTTGATTATGGACTAAGAAAATAGGGTCTTTGGAAATATTGAAATTTTACCTATAATGTACATGTTTCAGTGAGTTCTTATTCTGTGATTTGGTAGACCCAGGGATATTATCACTAATGTAATTGACTTACAACTTTTCCTTTCTCCTAGTTTCATACTACTCATCTATTTTCTTATAAAGTGCAATTCTGTCAAGAAAGGTATCTGGAAGTACTTTACACAGTCATCTGCATAGTCCTTCATTGAATTAAGTAAGCATCAGCCATTCCTACTGCCATTTGCCATTAAAAAATGAATTAGTGATTGACATGGAAAACCTGCACAGGTCAGTTCCCAACAGAACATTTTCTTGTTCTTCCTTGTTCTATACCAGACTTCTGACCTTAGACTTGTGCTTTGATGCTTTCATTACTTTATCCTGATTCAACCTGGGTTTAGTAGTTGGTTTTCCTTTCCACCAGCTTCTGTTTTGATAATAGGCTGAGAAAGATTGTGTCCAGGCATTTTAGGCATTAAATCACTCAGATCCTGTCCAACAATTCCCCACATATGTGTTGCCCCTCATTTGTTCAATACAATAAAATCACCCACAAATACACAGAGTCAGCCAAGGAACACATGACCCGTGCAATTGCCCAGATGCAGTCTTTGCTTCTTCTCATCCTGATCTTGATCACCCTTCTTTCTGTTTCCTTGGCTCTGTTTTGACTTCCTGATCTTTTTTATTTTTTAAATGTGCTCTTGAGGATCTATTTCATCTCTCCTCTCTGCTTTGGATTTGGTTTCCTTTATGTCCCCCATTTGGCTCTTGACCCAGATTTTGATTGTCTGCAACTTTGGGTGAAAGACGCCCTCCCCTAGCTCTGCCCAGAAAACCCCAATGGCTTGGTCCACCACTGATTATCTCCTCCTCCCCACATGAGAGAAAAAGGATTTAGACATGTAAGTCATTCTTCCTAGTTGAGTTTTTATGCAGTTAAGTGGTCAACACCATTTCTTAACTAGTCATAACCCTTTGAGACATAGCTGAAAAATTCAGTATAATTTATTTTCTTTTCTAAATTTTGTCTTTATATACAAGCTAAAATTATGTCCACATGTATAAATAAAGTGGCTCAGTAAATTAATAAAATCAGGCAAATTAATAAAAAGATAACCATACTAGTTTTATGACATTAAAGTGATAAATGTACTGATGCCTTATTGATTAAAAAAATGCTTTCAGTTAGCTGCATCTAAAGTCTATTCATTTGGTGAGATAGTCATAAGCATATATAAATGAGATAATAACTTAACAATACAACTTTTTCAGGGCAGTCTTGCCAATAACTGATTGGCCTAAACATTTGAAAAAAGTTTAGTATTCACATGTTTTTCATTGATAGTTAATTTTGATAGAGGAGGGCTTAATATTTCTATGGCATTTATTATACTATACAGAGGGATGAATAGTTCAACTATTATAGCAGCACTTTCTTAAATAATATTTATTTTAATTGACAAAAATAGTTGAAGAGCTGTGAAGATATGTCCTAAGATATTTTTCCTGTAAGACTAGAATACAATCTTCTGTGTGGGGGTACATATTAAAGTAGCATTGTGTCTTTTATATATAGATTACAGATAGAAAGATAGATATAGGATTTTTTCCCCTACTTGGGCTAATTCACATCAGATAATTTCAGAAGCCAGCATTTTATAATTCACTTAACCTATCCCAGGAGAGCATAAACTATATACTAATGCAGATGTTTGGAAGGGAAAATGTTGTATTTTTTCTGAATGAGAGGTAGAAAGTGACATCCATTGAGATTTAAATGATAGCATGTGACAGTAGATGCTACAATTAAGTCATTATGGGCTTCGAAGTAACAAATTATCATTGAACAACAATCTCAGGAAAACATTAACAAAGCAGTATTTGGATGAGTGACTTGATCTATCTACATAGGGGTGAGCAGAGGGTAGGGGAGAAGAGATACAGCTCTTTATAGCTCCAATGACTAGGAAAAATAGCTTGAAATGGCTGGTTCAGACATAGGTGGCAGACATCTTTCATCAAAGGAAATCACATGATATCCTCTGCAATACTAGAGTTAAGAGTATTACCATTTTACTTTTTGGCTTAGGAACTTACAAACTATACTCATTTGAATTCATTCTGCCTTTACTAATTTTTGAACCCATATAGAATTCTTGAGAAGTATTTACGAGTATGATCAATGGTGGACTAGTCTGACAGCTATAAATTTAAACAGTATACAAAAGTTAACATAACTAATTAAAAAAATAAATTTTTTTGTCAAACAATACCCTTCCATGGCTATGGTTTTGGATAAGAAGTGGTAGGGTAATCTTTAAATACCAATTAACTGAATAGATGGGATAACATGACCAAACTCCATAATGCAGGCATACTTTCACAGTTTTTCTCTGCTGGTCTCCTGTTTTTGGAGTGAATTGACTAAGAGAAGGAAACTTTGCTTAAGTTTAATGCTGAGAACATGCCTGATACTTTGAGATTTTCTTGGCATCAATGCATTTTATTGATTTCCATTCTTATTATGGATGCCATTGTAATATTATTTTATTTTATATTAATAAAAAGTGTTCACTATTGTTGAGAAGGAAGTGTTCTAATGTGTCACTCTTAGACTATAAAAGAAGATATGATTTATCCGCTTCTCCACCAGATGTCTAAGCATTGTTTGTGAAACCATGTGTCTTGGCATTGGTTGAAGTATGACTACTCTTTTCTTGGATATTCCTTAGCTTCTTCATCTGCCAAACTGCTTCTGCCAAGGGAACAGTATGATAATCAGTCTTTTTACCAATAGTTTTTGGTTTGGTTATTATAATTGAATACAATTGTATAAGACTGTCAAATTACTGTATACCTATCTATTATTTAATAGCAACTGCAATTATTATTGATTCTGATTATCTGATATAAGAAAGTGGGCTGAAGGTACATAACTTTCTTTGTTATCTTGGCTCCTTATCCTTCACTGTTTTTGCCTTATAGACCACTTGGAGAAGCTGATGAAATCCTGGATTCCTTCTCCAGAAAAATACACATGTGCTCATGTATGCAGAATTTCAACTATAGTTTCCAGAGGTTGGTGGGTCATTGAAACCCAACCACGGCACAGTGGACTCCAGTTTAAGATCTCCTGCTTGGTGTATTTAAGGTTCCACCTATATCCTCACTGCACTCAACATTCCCAACCCATAACCTCTTACTACACGTTCCTATGACTCTACAGGAGAGGGCTCGCCCATGTGTAGGACAGGTCAGGTGCCTGGATGTTAACACCCCAGAACATGTCTCAACCAATGATAGATAAATACCCTAGTTTCATCATCCATCAGGCAGGACAACTTGGAGGCATTTTCTACACCATCTTCCAGGGGTCCCCAGCAGCAAAGGACCCCATTGACCACAGTGGTAACCTGCTCACTAACATGCTGATACTGGCTTTCTTCCCTTCCCTGTCCCATTCCCCTACTCTCCAACTGATGCTTCCTGGGATCAGCTTTCAAATAATCTTGCAATCAAATCCTAATTACAGTCTGCTTTTGGGAGAACCAAACTCTTCCAGTTATTACTGCCATTATAATGAATTACCTTAAAATTTAGCGACATAAAACAAGAATTTATCATTTTATTATGCTCATGGAGTTTCTGGGTTAGGAATTCAAGCAGGGCACAGCGGGGATGACTTGTCTCCACTCCATGATGTCTGGAACCTCAGGTGGGAGTTCTCAAAGGCTGAGGCTGACAGCTGGGGTCTGGAATCATCTGAAGGCCCCTCCCGCACATACCTGAGGGCTGGGCTGGAGTGACTTAATGGCTGAGCTCAGCTCAGAGTGGCGACCTAAGAACCTACAGACAGCCTCTCCAGCATGGAAGTATCAAGGTGGTCATTCTTATTACATGGTGGCTAGCTTTCCCCAAGGTGAATTTCCCAAGAGAACTGGGTGAAAGCTATATGGTCCTTTGGATCTAGCCTTTGAACTTGTACAGCATCACTTTTGCTACATTCTTTTGATTACAAGATCATTACTAAATTGGCCCAGAATTGTTGGAAAGTGTGTCAGAGAATTTGCATACATATTTTAAAACCTTCACACAATTTAAGACAGAGTTATAGCACAAGTAGGAGGATTTGGTTCCTAATGAAGAACATTCTCCCTGCAAAAGCTTTAGTGAGTAAATATGGAAAACTAGATTTACAATTTTTTAATTCTGTTATTCTACCACATTGATGATTTTTATTAGCACAGGTGTAGCTATAAATGAGCCGAGAACTGGTAAATCAAATTCATTTTTGTAATTTAATCTAATTTAAAATATACTAGGGGAGTGCATTATTTTTTTATTATTTATTTATTTTTTTGCTGTACGCGGGCCTCTCACCGTTGTGGAGCACAGGCTCTGGACGCGCAGGCTCAGCGGCCATGGCTCACGGGCCCAGCCGCTCTGTGGCATGTGGGATCTTCCCGGACCAGGGCACGAACCTGTGTCCCCTGCATCGGCAGGCCGACTCTCAACCACTGCACTACCAGGGAAGCCCGGAGAGTGCATTATTTAAATAAATATTTCAGTAAATTATCTTTTAATGGGAATAATAGAGTGAATTTACTTTTATAGGATTTTCTTGGAACTGATCATACATGTAATTGCATTTTTGAACATCTGTTGTAATTTGATACTTTAATAAATATGAATTTGGTCTTGAATTCTAAGTTTAAATTAGGCAGTGAAAACAAAAGAAGGAAATACCGGAAATTATTTTACGATGAATAAGAGATAACGTACAGAGGCCTAAGTGTATTAAACAGTACTAAGTTCATGTCAACAGGAGTTTAGAAAATTGCTTCCTCTTTTGATAGGAAAATCAAAGGATAAATCATAATATATTGTACCTTGTCTGAAATAGGACCTAAAAGCTCTTTTAGTTCAAACTCTTTACCTTCTTTTAGATGAAGCCTTGAGAGATTATGTATGGAGACTTTTAAATACATACTTTTGCTCAGTTTGCTTGTCTACAATGATCAAAACAGCCAGATAAAGTAAAACTGTAGAAAGAGGAAAATGATCAGTGGTTGTCAGGGGTGGGTGGTGGGGGGAGGAATGAGGGATAAATAGGTGAAGCACAGGGGATTTTTAGGACAGTGAAATTATTCTGTATGATACTGTGATGGTGAATGCAAGACATTATGCATTTGTCTTGTATTCACCATAAAAGTGTACAACACAAAGAGTGAACCTTAATGTACAGACTGAATTGTGTTCAAATGTTGAGACCCAAACCAATGTAATTATATTTGGAGATTAAAGCCTCCAGGAGGTAATTAAAGTTAAATGAGGTCACAAGGGTGGGGCCATAACCTAATAGGACTGGTGGCCTTATAAGAAGAGGAAGATCTCTCTCTCTCTCTTTCTCTTTCTCTCTCTCTCTTTTTCTTTCTCTCTCTTCCCCCTTTTTCCTCCCTCCCTTACTCCCTCCCCCTCTTTCTCTCCCTCTGTCTCTCCCTGTGTGCACACACTGAAGAGAGGCCATATGAGAACATAGTGAGATGGTGGCCATTTGCAAGACAGAAGAGAACTTTACCAGAATGTGAACCCGGGAGGAACCTTGATCTTGGACTTTCGAGCCTCCAGAAGTATGAGAAAATAAATGATGGTATGCACGAGAATACTTGAGAAATGTCTGTTGTTCTGAAATAAGAAAACAGCATCTATTTCATTATGACTTCTCTGATTAGATGATTGATAGCAATATAGACATTCCCCATCAGAGAGGAGACTTGCTGGACTTGATGACATTATGTTAGGTTCCTTGGACAGGATTTAACAGTTTCGCAATATTAAAATATGCTCATTTGCATCTTCCTCAGGAACATCTGGAGGGGGGAAAAAGTGGCTTTGGAAAGCTGTTCAGCTCACAGAACACTGGAGCTGAGCAAACATTCCAGCTTTCCCTCAATGGCCATCACTCACACCCAATGTATTTATTCTTTTTCTCTGACAAGAGAGCAACATTTGGAATAGCTCAAGCTGCTGAGTTAATCATTGAGACACCATGGGGATGTTTTAAGCTGTGGGCCTAACCACCTTGTATGATTTGGAATCAACACAACCAACAGGCAGAGTAAGGCAAGCACTGTAGCTTGTCCAGTGCAGGGTAATCAGATTTGCTACCTTTCAGATTTCTTCTCTTTGTTTAAAGAATCAGTGCCAAGGGCAGGAACTTGCCAGTATTTCAATGAGTCATTGGCTTCAACTCAGCATTGGCCCGAAAAGATTCTTACCTAACATGGGTACATGCTTCTTGCCTTTTATCGTATTGTGCAATTTCACTCTTTTTCCAAGTACTGGGGTTCAGAAGCTGGATTTTATCTTGTTATTCTTGCATTGTGGTAGAACCTTCTGAAGTTATTCTCTATACCCACAACTCCTTCTCTCCTTCCCAACACCTACTGAAGTGCTCTAAAACCAATAACGCTTCACTACCAAAAAATGTTATCTCCCATCCCCTCCTTATGATTCCAGGTAAAGCCAGACTTTGAGGTCTGATGCTTAAAAGAATGGTTCCTTACCTTGTTTTTAGTAGACAGATATATATCTTTGCTTTGCTAGATAGCAGCAGTTATTATAGACATTGCATAATTATATTGAGCTATAAAGTCAAATATAAGGCATGAGCAGGCAGGTAACTTTTGCCCAGAACATGGCTTTTTCAGTAGTGAAAAGTTTTGAAGGATCAAATAAGATGTTGATTGCCTTAAGTTAGCTTGTAAGTTATCAGGACTCTATCAAGAACTTAAAATATAAGTTGAAGTCAAGGTATGTCCCTTTTCTAAAGGGATAAATTAGGAGGTTGGGATTAACATATATACATTACTAATATATATATATATATATATGTATATATATATATAAAATAGATAATCAACAAGGACCTACTGTATAGCACAGGGAACTCTACTCAATACTCTGTAATAACCTGTATGGGAAAAGAATCTGAAAAAGAATAGATATATAAATATGTATAACTAAATCACTTTGCTGTACATCTGAAGCTAACAACATTGTAAATAAACTACACTCCAAAATAAAACAAAAAATTTAAAAATATTGTTATAAAAATTTTCTTTTAAAAAGTGAAATCAAACTATGTCTAGGAAAAAATACTTTTGCCTGTTAAGTTTGAGAAGTATGTAAGTGTAAATCATTCCATTTTCATTTGTAAAGCTGAATTATAGCAACGATGATAACGATTGGGACCTATGGCTTGAAAGAACTTCTATTTATCATGGTGAATTAATATCAAAATTTTGAAAATTCTCTATAGATCTCACATAGCCATAGTTGAAGCCAAAGTGTTTTTGGGGCTTCAGTTATCAGGGTAGTTGCTTCAGACTTCTGCTTTATTTGATAAGGGCCAAAAAGTCAATCTATGTTTCTATAACAGGTGATGGTCAGGAAGACCAAGATACCTGGAGTATCAACTAGAAAAAGAGTTAAATAGATAATTTCTACTTTTCCTTTCCAGTAGCAAGAATTTTGTAAAAATTTCTCTGAAGTGCTTTTATAAAATCTCCAAAGATTTTTTCCCCTATTTCTCTGATGCTTTTGTCTTAAATTTCTCCTATGGTAGCACTGTTGTTTAACACACTGGAATTAAATTATTAGAACAAATAAGGTTCTGCCAGCTTTTTGCTGTTAAAAAATGGTTTCCTTGTTTTGGTTCATCTCAGTTAACTGAAAAGGTCCTCACCTAATCACGTCCTCTTGTCATTGAAAGGCAGGAAAGGAACTAACACAGCAGAGAAGACTATTTTCAAAATCAGTCCTTCATATTTAAAAGAGAGATCCATCCTCTCCAGGAGGTGCAAACACAGTCATTAGAACTGAGACCTCCATCTTTTCAAGTGCCCTTCCATTTTTTTTTAGGTGCCTGCTGGGCTAACTAAAATAGATGGCTTTTTTCCTTTAATGGGGTTCAGTTTGACTTTCTGTCATTGTGGTCAATGACACAAGACCTGTTCCACTGTCTGAATGCTAAAGGAACATCATTTTCCCTCACATCATTTGAGCTGCATTATTTCCACTCACCTGTCAGCTCAATGTCCTTCTTTGGGGGTGTTCTTTGATCCTGGCTCTAACATGTCACAATTTCCCAAGAATGCAATGTACATGGGGTCCACTGGATAAAGGTACTTCTCTTTTCTGAAACTCTTCTAGGGTGTAAAGGAGAACAATGAGTCTTTGAGCTGTCTTTTCTGCTTTATGTTTGATCTCTGAAACAAGGAAGAAACATCATTCTCCTACAACTTCCTTCCATTGCAATTTGTGCAAGGTCTATCTGTAAAATGGCTGAAAGGACCCCATGCCCACCTTGATATTTGACTTAGTTGTACATTTTTCCATCTCAAGAGGAAAGCTTCACTTGGCACCCCAGTTCTCAGGTAGCACATAACTGTCCTTAAAACCATCCTTACAATGTCCTTGGTGCCAGCTGTATATCAGACTCAACTGTTGAGCTCACCACGTCAGATTCATCAAGACAGGCCTCTTCTGTACCTTAAACAACTCAAATTACACTCACCAAGTCACAGCCTCTAAATCACAGAGCTCTGAGTACCATGGATTGTGTATTTAGAAAGTACTAGGTGTGGAGCTACTTGCTTTACACACTGATTCCATTGAACCCTAGGAACGATGCTAGCAGGAGGCATAGTTCATCCCTGTTTTAGCTGTGAAGACTGAGGCTCAGTGGGGGTAATAACATTTTCCTAAAGTCATCAGTAGTGACAGAACTAGAATTTAAACTCGGATTTTCTGGTTCCAAAGCCAACGCCCTGAACTTCTATCACATGCCAGAGACTTCCTCTTCTACTTATCCTGCGTATATCAGGGAGGCTGGACCAGAGAAGGAGTTGGCAATGGACTGATTGAAAAAAGACAGAGTAGGCTGTGACGATTTTGTTGATTTTTGACCTCAAATTTAGTTTTATGAAGAAGTGAGGAGAAGAGAAAGTAAGACCCCTTTCCCGAGACCCTCTTGGAAGCACAGAAAATGTATTTTCCCCTCAAAGGTCACTGAGCCAATATTCGAGTATTCTCCGAGTTTATTTGACTTGACTCCTGGAAGGAGCAAGCATCCCATTAGTAAGTAAGGCTTTGATACTCTCAACATTTTGGATAAAGCTTGCACTCTTTGTCCTATGACAATGTCAAGGGCATGGGAATATTACTGCCGTGTGTCTCCCTTGCATCTCTTTTGTGGGTGCGCACTCCTGGTGGGTCGGTGCAACACAGATATCCGCTCTTTAAATGGCTCTGAGGAATGTTGCCAAGGAGTCCACTTACATTATTTAAAGACCTTTTAAAAGAGAACCCTCCCCCCTCTAGCACACTCTCGGTTGATAATCCCCATTGAACAATCTGCTGCTATATTTCTTGGAGACATTATTTAAAATCCTTTTAAAGTGCAGTTCTTCCTACTTCCTGACGATTGATACCTGTGAAGGGCTTAATAGTATCAGGGAGTGGGGGTGTTAGGGAGGAGAGAAGGAGGGTGACTGCTGCTTAAATGGATTTAAAAGAATGTTGCAGCCATATTTCATAACCATGATGTCTAAAAGCCTACAGTAAGGGGAAAAAGGAGCTGCTGCTTCTTTTTCTGGGCATTAAAAAAATGGGAATATATTCCTGCTGAGTTTTCCTTCACCTGCTTAAAGAACCATCAGAAGATGACCAATGGTTTAACATCTATCCAGAGCTCAGTGCTCATTTGGAGAAACTGGAGGAGCCTTCAGAATTTTCTGAAGTAGAGGCTGAAAATGCAAATGTCTACAGAGGCCAGGAGGAGTGAAGTGGGCTGGATGTAAGACAATAGGGACTCATGTATAATGTTATATTTAAATCCATATATATGCATGTGCTATATGTATACATACACTATATATACATATATACACATACATATAATATACACACATATATATTTATATAAACACATATACACCTGGCTTTCAGGTAAGGTTAAACGAGTAACACATATAGCTGATATTATTATTGAGCACTGTGTTCCAGGCACCCTTCCTAAACTTTATGTGTAGTATCTCATTTAATACTCACCTCAGTAATACGAAGTATATACTCTTATTACTGTGTTTTTAAAAATGAGAAAACTGAGCCACTGAAAGAAAGATAAGTCACTCGGCTGGTGAATGGGACAGCCAGGAATCCCACCTGGGCATCTGAGCGCTCACTCCAGAGTCCAAGTTTGTAATCATTACACTTTTCCAAGTGCCCAAGCATCCTCTCGTAGAGGTAGAAAAATTGCCCATGTAGGAGTCCACAAGTGAACTGTGATCCTCTTGCTGCCCCATTGTGATTCTTTTCCCCTGCTACCTTAATTGCTCAGCCACATCACTAAGGTGAACACAGGGTTTTGAAGCATTTATAAGACCTGATTACAGAAGTTAGTTCTTTTCATAGCAGATTTGGGTATTTATTCACGCAGTTGCTTTACAGGCCATCTAAGCCTTCCAAAATTAAAGGATGTTCAATTAAAAATAAATAAATTAAAGGATCTGGGGAAATTTAGAACTTGAATCTGGGAATTATTTAATCAAGTAACCTCATCTTATACATGAGAATACTAAGACCCAGAGAGAGAAAGTGACATGCTTAACATGACACATTTGGTGACAAATACAGTGCTAGAATCCAGGTATGTTATTTGCCACTCTAGCAAAATGTTCCTCCCATCCCTGTTTCTATACAACTTTGCCCTTTACCACATCCTGGGCTTACTTACTTCATGTAAGTAAGTAAGCATGACTTACTTCAGCCAATGAGATACTAGCAGAATTGTGAAAAGCACTTGTATCATGGGGCTTGCTTGCTCTTGTACCTCTGCTATTTCCATAGGGAGGAGAGGGTGAGAGCTTTAGATGATGGGGACTCATTTTTTTCTTCTAAAATGTTCTACACTAATACCCAGCTAACGTTAAAAAACCAAAACTGATATTGTGAGACATTGTTTTATTACTTGGGTCTCAACTCAGATATCACCTCTCGAGAGAAGCCTTCCCTTGACAACTAATATAAAATTCCCCCTTATCCCCCTAGCTACTCCAGCACAGTACTTCAGTACTTTGTTCATGTGTCTGAAATTATATATATATTTTACCTATTTGTTTATTTTCTCCACCAAAATTGAAGTTCCTTGAAACTAATCTTACCTGCCCTGCTCACCTCTATATTCCTGGCACCTATTACAGTGCCTGGTACATGGTTGGCCTTCACTAAATGTTTCTGAAGAAAAAAGTTATAAAGTATTTGCATTTTGCCTGTTAGACATTTTGGGGTCTAACTTTCTACTAAGGGCTGCTCAACCCTTAGTAGAGTAATTGGTCTAAGGAATTAGGAAAGGCATTAGAGAGGAGGTGGCATTGAACAAGTCTTGAGAGAGAATATTTCACCAAGTGTTGTGGGATGACGTGAAGGCAGTGGCACTCCAGCATAAATAAAGACATGGGAGTATGAAAGTTCTCAGTATAACCGGAGCAAGCCAGCTTGGTTAGAACTTAGGCTCACGTATTCATAGTGAGAACGGGGTAAGATAAGCCTTAAATGTTTCTTGGTTCCAAATTGGAAAGTGTCTTGAATATCACCCTAAAGGATTGTATACTCTGTCTTTTAGATCATAAGTTTTTTGTTTTCTGTTTTTTGTCTCCCATTGCAGAGCACAGGCTCCGGACGCGCAGGCTCAGCGGTCATGGCTCACTGGCCTAGCTGCTCCGCGGCATGTGGGATCTTCCCAGACCGGGGCACGAACCCGCATCCCCTGCATCGGCAGGCAGACTCTCAACCACTGCGCCACCAGGGAAGCCCGATCATAAGGTTTTTAAAGAAAATTTTTTTTTTTATCCATTCACATTGGTTGAAATTTAAGAACAAATTTTTATTTTTATACAATTTTTAAAGGTTACTTTCCATTTGCAGTTATTACAAATTATTGGCTATATTCCCTGTGTTGTACAATACATCCTTGAGCCTATCTTACACCCCAGTAGTTTGTACCTCGCACTCCCCCATCCCTATATGGTCGCTTCTCCTCTCCCCACTGGTAGCCACTAGTTTGTTCTCTATATCTGTGAGTCAGCTTTAGATCATAACGTTTTTAAGCACCAGTATATTTTGGGAAGGGAATTCTGCTGGTAGTGTGGAAGGTGAAGGTGATATAAGAGAAAGCTGGAGGCAAGAGATCACTTAGAAGACTGCTGTCAATAGTCCAGGAGAGAGATGATGACTAGTACAACTAAGATGTGATAGCAGTAAAAAAAAAAAAGGAGAGAAAAGCTTTTAGACACATTGAAGGGAGAGAATTGATAGGTTTTGTTGACCAATTTGACATAATGAGTGAGGAAAGGAGTCAAAGGAAAACTCTAGTTCTCTTGCTTATATGACCTATGAGATGCCAAGCTGGAGAGAATAGGAAGAGAAACAAGTTTACAAGAAGATCCTGAGTCTTGGATTTGTTGGGTTTGAGAGGTTGGAGGTTTCGCTTTAAAAACTCATTACATTCAAGGCTTATGTCTGTAGTTATCCCTCCAAACATTCAATAAGCATGAGCTTTCTGAAATGGTCATTCATTACCTTTGTTTTAAAACATCTTTCTCTACCTGTGCACTACCCATAAATGGACATCATGGCGAGTTAAAACAAGCACTTTTTTTTTTTGTCCTCTGCTTACACTGTAAGGCCAGTGACAGGATTCAAGATATTTTGCATTTAAGTTTTTGATGGAGGAGGGAGATGAAAAGGAATGGCTCTATTCTCTGGTTATTTTACCACTCAACATTCCTAAGCCAAATCATTTATAGTCATGAGAAATGAGCTGGTTGGTGATGAACACAAGGTGTGAGGATAAACTTGGGTCTATAATGCTGAGGCCCCTCCGCAAAGAGACAGAAGGGTGTTGATGTTTGCAGAAACTAGATGGGCTGAGCAATGGGCTGTAGGGAGCATGTTTTCTGTGCCAGAGAAGAAGAGTTCACAGCAAAAGGTCAAAGCTACCTAGTTGGCATGGTGCTTCTAGACCCAACTCTCTTGGAAGCTTCAGATGAATCTGATGTATGTAATTCAAGCCATATGCATTCTAAAGATTTATTAGAAATAACCCACACATTTGCAATCCCTCTCGATAATTCACACATCTGTGTTATAATCCTCACCATCAAGAAGTTCATCTTTGAATCTAACCTTATTTGTTAGACTCTGACCACTTCCAATCTAAGTTATATGTACCAACAGAGTCTGTGAATATTTCTATCTTGGTTAGACTTATCCTCTGTCTGTCCCTCACTAAGCTACAAGCTTTTTAAGGACAAAGGCAATACCTTAGGTATGTTTATATCACCATGTTTGGCACTCAGTTGGTTCTCAATAAATGTCTGTTGAATTTAAGAACTAATGAATGTAGCCCTTTTTAATTGCTGTTTGGCTCTTGGTATATGCAAAGATTGTCATTAAATCATCCCTCTGACTTGACATCTCATGTGTCTTAGTATCCCACTCTCTTTAGTGGAAGTGTAAAGGCATGCTTCTCAATATAGTGCAGAATAAAGAAGGGCTGGTGAGAGGAAAGTTTTGATATCAACTAATTTATTGTGAAAAAGACTGTATTAATGGAAAATACCATCTATTTTCTGTACCCCAACAAAACTCTAAAGTCATCTCAGTATAAAAAATTGAGAAGTACATGTAATGAGATTGAAGTTTCCATTAGAGTGGACACATTTGAACCCCTGTGGAGTGTAACTTTCTCAAAGTCATATGAAGGGACTGCTTATGACAACAAATCATCTTCACTCTGTACTAATAGTTATTCATTTAGGACTGCTGTCCATGCTAAGATGAGATCCCTCTAGAATAAACTCAAGATGAGCAAAATTGGCAAAAGTTTCTTTTAAATGATGGGAAAGAAAAGAATAGCCTAACCTTTATTTCCTTAGAGCTGTATTCATCATCTTCTTGTAGCATGAGTTCCCTGTATGAAATATATTTAAGGTGTATCCCAGCCTACAGTCTTGATAACAAGGGCAAAAAAACAAGGCACAAAAAAATGGTTTTACAAAACAGTAATTATATTACACAATGCATAAGCCTCTGTCTTCCTAAACAGCTCAGTTTCCTGTAACTTCCAAAAAACAAGCTAATAATTACTGCTTTGGGTATATTAACAAGGAAAGACTTTACTAATTGATACTAATAACTCAGAATTTGTGTGTATACATGATTTTGTTAATTAAAAATTTGGGTTTATAACCTTTGATGAATCTGTCTAAAGTAAGTAGTCCTACAGATCAAGATACTAATGGTTCCTGATATGAGTATTTAGAATTTCGATTATGAAAAAGTTCTTTTTTAAAAATTAGTTATCTAAAATTATTTATAAGTGACAATTTTAGCTTAATTATGCTATGTGCTGTGCTATTATAACTAACTATATTAGCTTTTTACAATCAGACTAATGAAACTACGACTTTTCAGATTTTAGTTTTCAAATATGAAAACTACAACTTTTCATATTTCCTTAATTTTACTAATAAAGACCAGTCTTTTCTTCAAGTACTTTGATTTTAATATTTATCAGGGTCAGAATGTAAATCTTTAGAAATGGAAAGGTTACTATCCAGTCAAGGAGATGGAATCACATCTCACCATACACGCTCCATTGCACCTTGGAGTTGGTGACCTCAAAGGGCATCATAAATGCTTATTTTTATAGAATTGGTACAGAAAGTAAACTCACAATGAGTCAGTTCCCATGGATTGCCCTAAAGTAGTAAATTTTATTTTGTTTTATTTTTTAACATCTTTATTGGAGTATAATTGCTTTACAATGTTGTGTTAGTTTCTGCTGTATAACAAAGTGAATCAGCTATACATATACGTATGTCTCCATATCTCCTCCCTCTTGCGTCTCCCTCCCACCCTCCCTATCCCACCCCTCTAGGTGGACACAAGCACCGAGCTGATCTCCCTGTGCTATGTGGCTGCTTCCCACTAGCTATCTGTTTTATATTTGATAGTGTATATATGTCCATGCCACTCTCTCACTTTATCCCAGTTTACCCTTCCCCCTCCCCATAGCCTCAAGTCCATTCTCTACGTCTGCGTCTTTATTCCTGTCCTGCCCCTAGGTTCTTCAGAACCTCTTTTTTTTTTTTTGAGATTCCATATATATGTGTTAGCATACGGTATTTGTTTTTCTCTTTCTGACATACTTCACTCTGTATGACAGTCGCTAGGTCCATCCACCTCACTACAAATAACTCAATTTCATTTCTTTTTATGGCTGAGTAATATTCCATTGTATATATGTGCCACATCTTCTTTACCCATTCATCTGTCGATGGACACTTAGGTTGCTTCCATGTCCTGGCTATTGTAAATAGCGCTGCAGTGAACATTGTGGTACATGACTCTTTTTGAATTATGGTTTTCTCAGGGTACATGCCCAGTAGTGGGATTGCTGCGTTATATGGTAACTTTATTTTATCAAAGTATAGTTGATTTACAATGTTGTGTTAATTTCTACTGTACAGTAAAGTGATTCAATTATACATATATATACATTCTTTTTTATATTCTTTTCCATTATGGTTTATCACAGGGTATTGAATATAGTTTCCTGTGCTGTGCAGTAGGACCTTGTTGTTAGTCAAGTTTAAATGAGAACTATTTTCACTGGGGCTCCTTTATGTAGTCATAAACATTTTAGAGCTCCATGTAACCACCTGCTTCTGGTGGTGCCACATTTGAGAAAAATCCCTGTTCTTTCTCTTCCTATCATAACCACAGTAGCCAGAGTGAACCATAAGTTCAATAACTGAAGATTGATCTTTTTGCCTCTGCTCTGTGGTCCAGCATCCCTCCCCGGAGAGTGGGGAGGCAGGAGACTTGACTGCAATGTGCTTAACTAGGATGACTGGTAAAGGGCATAAGGAGGAACAATTCAAGGTGATAGTGGACTCACTGTCCCATATTCTCTACGCTTCTTGGCTCACCCCTAGAGACTACCCCATCAGCTGGCAAGACTTCCCAGTAGGGGGTTTCTGGGGAGCAGAACCTTAACTTCTTTTCAGATTTAAAGGCCCAGACTGCTGCATGATGGATTCTCCCCTAATATCATTAGTTGCACATGCTGCTAATTGTAGTGGTTGCTAATCCATCTGAGCAGCCAAAATGATATTAGCTTTCAATAGGATTTACATCTATCCAGGCTTGTTTCTGCATCAGCTAGCAATTAAAGTTTAAACTGTTGAACATGCAGCTTGCTGTAGGCTAAGTAATATTTAATAGCATTAACAACGCATTTCCCTATTCGCCTCCGAATCTCTTTACAGGCTCATCAATTCGCCATCACCTTTGTGTGGCACAGCCGACATTAGCTCTTATCCTAACAGCTTCCAGAGGAGGGCACTGTCATAAGAGACAAGACAATAGAAGTGCCAGCTGCACATATAAGTCTTAGCAGCACAATTTATGTTTCTGGTCCTATCCACTCTCTTTCACACACAGTCACTCTCACACTTATTGAAGGAGGTGAGGTAAGTTGTCCTGTCAGGTCAGGCTTTGAGAAAATTGTAAATCAACTTATTTGGACCAAAGTGTTTATCGAAGATGAATATTAACTAAAAGGCTGTTCGAATCATTCTAAACGATGTGAGAAATCCAGCT
The DNA here is from genome assembly GCF_963455315.2 of Globicephala melas. Lineage (NCBI taxonomy): Eukaryota > Metazoa > Chordata > Mammalia > Artiodactyla > Delphinidae > Globicephala > Globicephala melas. The sequence goes on along the minus strand of NC_083318.1, from coordinate 100,743,277 downwards.
CTTTCAAAGTTCAGTGTAAGCAGAATTAAACTCTCTTGATTGACTTGTTTGGTAAAGATTTATTTGTGTGTAATTGAGGGAAATCAGGCTAGAACATAAACTCCATGGGTGTGGTTTCTTTGTCTGTCTTGTTCACAGCTGTATCCTTACCCATCTACTGCAAAGACCATCACATATAATGTGCTTAGTAAATATTTGTTGGAGTAATGATTGCATGATATAAGTGATGGACAATTCAAACTTTGGATCCCAACCCCAAGCCCCTGACACCTCCTCCCTTGCTCTGTGGGGTATACACACACCCACTGCCCACACAGTCCTTGTTTCTAGGCCACTGGCCAGTGGGTGGACGAGTCAGGGGTGGGGAGAAGGGTCAATTTAGAAGACATTCTGTAATCACTGAAAGAAAGGTGTCCTTGTTCAGACCAGAACAAGAGTAGTTTGATACAAAAATATGTCTCTGGCCTATAAATCTTCCTGCCTGGGGATCAGTGTTGGTGGATGTCAAATGGGTGCAACTTCAGAAGGAGAAGGTATTATTAGTTCCCTAGGGCTTTCATAACAAATTATAAAAAACTGAATGGCTTAAAATAGCAGAACTACGTCACCCCACAGTTCTGGAGGCTAGAAGTCCCAAATCAAGGTGTCAGCAGGGCCCTGCTGTCTCTGACAGCTGTAGGGGAGAATCCTTCCTTGTCTCTTCCAGTTTCTGGGGTTTACCAGGAGTCCTTGTTCCTTGGCTTGTACACACATCCCTCCACGGACATGGCTATCTTCTCCCTGTGTGTCTTCATATTATCTTCCCTCTGCGTGTCTGCCTCTGTATCCAAATTTTCCCTTTTTATAAAGACACCAGTCATATTCAATTAGGACTCACCCTAATGACCTCATTTTAATTTGATTACCTCTATAAAGGCTCTATTTCCAAATAATGTCACATTTGAGGTACTGGGGGTTAGGACTTAGATCTTTTTAAAAAACAATATAACCCATAACAAAGGGTTGTATGCAGTCTGGAAGATGATAAAAGGATATTTTCAGGCCTAGAAACCTCCCTTCTTGGGAACCAGAATAATCCATATTGTCTGGGCATAAAGGTCAATAATAATTGAATTATTCTTATCATATCTTGGCCTCTACCATCTTGTAATTCCCACTTTAATTGACTTTTATTATATAATTTTCTCCAACTATTTCCCTGATCATTCTTTGTGTTTAGTAATTTCTCTTTCTCATCCATCCTTTAGTGGCATTCTGTCTAAACTGTCAGTTGGTCCATATTCTTTTTGCTGTGTTTGGCCAATAAGCCACTGGTTTATTTTTTATTTTACTTTTTTTAACATCTTTATTGGGGTATAATTGCTTTACAATGGTGTGTTAGTTTCTACTTTATAACAAAGTGAATCAGCTATACATATACATATATCCCCTCCCTCTTGTGTCTTATTCCCACCCTCCCTATGCCACCCCTCTAGGTGGTCACAAAGCACTGAGTTGATCTCCCTGTGCTATGCGGCTGCTTCCCACTAGCTATCTGTTTTACATTTGATAGTGTATACATGTCCATGCTACTCTCTCACTTCGTCCCAGCTTACCCCTCCCTGTGTCCTCAAGTCCATTCTCTACGTCTGTGCCTTTATTGCTGTCCTGCCTCTATGTTCTTCAGAATCATTTTTTTTTTTTAGATTCCATACTCCATATATATGTGTTAGCATACAGTATTTGTCTTTCTCTTTCTGACTTACTTCACTCTGTATGACAGACTCTAGGTCCATCCATCTCACTACAAATAACTCAATTTTGTTTCTTTTTATGGCTGAGTAATATTCCATTGTAATGTGCCACATCTTCTTTATCCATTCATCTGTTGATGGACACTTAGGTTGCTTCCATGTCCTGGCTATTGTAAATAGTGCTGCATTGAACATTGGGGTACATATCTCTTTCTGAATTATGGTTTTCTCAAGGTATATGCCCAGTAGTGGGATTGCTGGGTCATATGGTAATTCTATTTTTAGTTTTTTAAGGAACCTCCATACTGTTCTCCATAGTGGCTGTATCAATTTACATTCCTACCAACAGTGCAAGAGGGTTCCCTTTTCTCCACACCCTCTCCAGCATTTATTGTTTCTAGATTTTTTGATGATGGCCATTCTGACTGGTGTGAGGTGATACCTCATTGTAGTTTTGATTTGCATTTCTCTAATGGTTAGTGATGTTGAGCATTCTTTCATGTGTTTATTGGCAATCTGTATATCTTCTTTGGAGAAATGTCTATTTAGGTCTTCTGCCCATTTTTGGATTGGGTTGTTTGTTTTTTTGATATTTAGCTGCATGAGCTGCTTATAAATTTTGGAAATTAATCATTTGTCAGTTGCTTCATTAGCAAATATTTTCCTCCATTCTGAGGGTTGTCTTTTTGTCTTGTTTATGTTTTCCTTTGCTATGCAAAAGTAAGTTTCATTCGGTCCCATTTGTTTATTTTTGTTTTTATTTCCATTTCTCTCAGAGGTGGGTCAAAAAGGATCTTGCTGTGATTTATGTCATAGAGTGCTCTGCCTATGTTTTATAGTGTCTGGCCTTACATTTAGGTCTTTAATACATTTTGAGTTTATTTTTGTGTATGGTGTTAGTAAGTGTTCTAATTTCATTCTTTTTACATGTAGCTGTCCAGTTTTCCCAGCACCATTTATTGAAGAGGCTGTCTTTTCTCCATTGTATATTCTTGCCTCCTTTATCAAAAATCAGTTGACCATACATGTGTGGGTTTATCTCTGGGCTTTCTATCCTGTTCCATTGATGTATATTTCTGTTTTTGTGCCAGTACCATACTGTCTTCATTACTGTAGCTTTGTAGTATAGTCTGAAGTCTGGGAGCCTGATTCCTCCAGCTCTGGTTTTCTTTCTCAAGATTTCTTTGGATATTTGGGCCCTTTTGTGTTTCCATACAAATTGTGAAATTATTTGTTCTAGTTCTGTGAAAAATGCCGTTGGTAGTTTGATAGGGATTGCGCTGAATCTGTAGATTTAAGCCACTGGCTTAAATTGTACTTGCTCTTTGGTCTTACTACACAGGGATGATTGAGTCTACTTTGTGGAAAATTGGTATTGTGAGACAGGCCAATTCATTCTGAGAGTTAGCTATTTTATTAGACACAATGATTTCTAAAGGTCATATTAATTTTTTTGTTATTTTATTTCAAAGTAATCTATAGTTTTGGCATTCATAGAATAAGGAATAAAGGTAACCATAGTTCTTATTTACATAGACATTATCTATTTTGCTTTGAAACACAAAATGCTAAAAACAGTCAGCGCCTTTAGGCTGGGTTTATCTCTAGGCTACCCTAGATGAATGAAACACATTTGTGTTTTCTCCCTCTTTGGAAACTACTTAGTGTAATCGTGATAAGCTTGGTATTTCAATGCCTTGCAAAACATTGACGTCTCATTTTAGAAGAACAAAATGTTCCTTGTGATGACATGGAGCATGCCCTCATGATCTACACTTCATCCATCATTCAACTAAAAAAGAAGTATAGAAATAAGAAACGTTACTGAGGCCTATTAACATTTTAAAAATTTAAAAATCTTATTTCTGTTGAGTTTGATTAGCTCCTGCCCCAGAAAAAAGCTTCATGTCGACGTCCTTAGTGAGGAGAGACAAGAACAGATGAATGGCTTTCTTCACGCTTCTTGTTGGGTGAATCAGTCATGCTCCAGGGTCATGTTGAGTTTGCCATTTTTGTACAAAATCACTTAATAAATTGATTGGCACCTTATCTCGGTGTCAGTGTCACTCCACTTTTAGAGATGTCCAAACTGTTTAAAAATCAAAAACAAACCATGGAGGACAACTCGGTGAGAAAGAGTTTGTTCTAGCTGAAGATCAAAGGGAGACAGATGACTGCTGTATATACGTGATGTTACCAGAGGAGAAGCACAGTGATTTAGTCAGTGCATATGGTCAGAGCTTCTTGGCTGGCCTCAGTGAACAGTGAAAGCAGCTGGAGACTAAGCCAGGACAAGCATCTACAGAAAATCAAAGTGACATGTTCTAAGGAAAACGAGATTTTCAGCATTAGGAAGGTGAATATTAGAATGTGACTTCATATAAACTATTTTTTAGAAAATTAATGAACCTAATTCTGGGTATGTTAAAGGAAAAAAAAAGAATCCATTTAAGTGGATAAGTGTTATGAAGTATAAAGCAAAATATGATCACATTAACAATATGATACCTTAAGCTGGCATGGTCAGGAATTTTAAAAGAGCTATCAATAAATTGTCAATCTTGAAAAAAAGATCCTGTGGCCAAATTTTAATTTATGAGTATTTTATTAGCTTGGACTCAGTGTCTGAGTTTTCCACACATGGTCAGTTAATGAATGTACAATGTATTTGGTTGTATAATTTATTGCAAATATGCTGGGGAAGATTTAGGTAAAACATTAAAGAGTCAGTATGAAAAGCAACATTTTAACCTTATAGGGGTTATTCTCTTGAATGATTTGATCATAAACTATGTCATATATGGAGAAAATTTTCAGGACATAAGTTCCATTCAGGATATAACTGTAACTTTAAGTAGTTTCCCAATTTGATTTTTTTTTTTGTCTGACACTCTTCTTGATAAGGTTGTAGGATGACTTTATGTAATCTCATTCTTTTCTGTAAAGCAGTCACTTCAAAAACACAAAGTACCCATTGTGAGAAGCCCAGCCGTGGAAGCAGTGATTGGGTATGATGACTTCAGACTACGCTCCAACCATGCTTGTCTATGCAGGATGCTATGGGCTTGGGTTAGGGGAAGCTAAAAGTCATAATGAAAGCAAACTGTGAGCAGCTGTTCCCAAAGTTACTATGTGTTTGGTTTGGACTTCTGCTTTCATGAATTCCTAGAATTCATTTGCAAAATGGTAAGTAAATTTTGCATTTCAAATCTGAACAAAGCATCCAAGGAAAAGAATCCTTAAAAGTAGTGTGACATTGTATTCTATGAAATCTCCAACCACAGAGCCTGCATGCCTGCACACTATCCTATGTTCTATTTGACTTAAAAAATTTTTTTTTTAATGATACTGGTATTCTTCTCCAGATGGTATAAGCTCTAAGTACAGGGATTCTGTCTTATTTACTCTAGCATCTAATACCGCGTCAGGCACACAATAGTTGTTCAAAAATATGTGTCAAATATTCATCATATGAATAATTATAATTTAGGATGGCTTAAAAGTTAGAGCTAATGGATTTCTTTTCCTTCAAACCTCTTCTCCTAATCTTTCTTATCTTAGTAAATGGTAACAGTTATTACCCAATTGTTAAGCAGAAACCTGGGCACTGCCCTTGATTCTTTCCTTTCCCTCATCCCCCCTATTTAACAAGCCCTGTAGTTGCTGTCTTGGGTCCGTCCTCCACTCCACATCAGCACCACTGTTGTGGAAGCCTGAGTCATGTCATTTCTTGCTTGGACCTCCTCAATGGTACCCTCACCAGTTTTTCTGCTTTTACTCTTGCCTTTCTTTAATCTGTTCTCTTCACAGCAGCCAGAATGATCTGAAAGCACAAATGGATCATAATATTCTACTGCTTATACCCTGCAATGGCTTCCTGCCAACTTGACAGACAATCCCCTTCCTTACCAGGGTCTACAAGACCCATCTGGTCTGGTCCTCACCTCCCTCTCCAATCCAGTCTTGATCAAGCCTTCCATTCCTTCGTTATAATCCAGCCGTGTCTGTCTTCTTGCAGTTCGCCATGCTTCCTCCACCTCTCAGCTTTTCTTCCTGCGCTTTCTTCTACCTGGAATGAACTTCCTCCTAGTCTTTGAATGGCTGGTTTCTCACCCTTCCAGTCTCACTTCTCCTTTGAGAAACCTCCCTTGAACCCCCGCCTGAGTAGGTGTCCCTTCACAGCCCCTCCTCAAGCACTTCAAATGCTTTGCATGTTTTTTTTTTAATATGTATAGTTGTTATTTTATTGTAGAAGAAAAAATATCCCGAAATATTTGTTAAATAACAATAACTCCTGACCAAATCATTCTTCAGGGTTCTTGGGCCTCACCATCTGGTCAAATGCAGTGAGCTCTCCCTCAGCCTTATGATAAGCTTCATTAATATTGCCATAAACCATAGAAAAACCCAAAGATTTTCTAAATGGCTTCCAAATTTCTGCATAGATGCCCTTAATTAGTCCAAAGGTAAACAATAAACAAGTTGGCAGAGAAATTAGAAGGATCTCTGAGAGGGAAAAGATGTTAACAATTGGTGAATCTAGAACAAAGGGTATATAGGTGTTCATTATAACATTTTTTCAACTTAATTTTTTAGTTATAGGCAGACTGAAAAGTTGCTTTAGCATGATCATGCTATTTTCCAGATGTGCCTAAAAAACATATTCAATTATTTCTTTTCAAACCAGAAATAGAAAATCAGTTCTCCCCCAGGTGATACATTCTATTCTGTTTTAAAAAGCTTCCAGAGCTTTCTGGAAAGTTTACATTATGGGGCTACAGTACGATGATATGGTTTTATAGTTCTTGGGAAGTGTCTGAGTCAAACTCTCATCAAAAGTCTGTGATGGTCACTGCTCTGTCCACAACAGTCACGTGGCTGCAGCTACAGAAGAGAGGTGGATCCTTGCTGTGTGGATGAAATCCTTTCTGGTGACAGGAAGAAATCTCCTCTAGTCCATGGTCAGTTAGTCTAAAGAATCCAGTTTCCTGGAACTTGGGGGAACAAACAATGGCTATCGACTCTGGCAACACCATCTGGTAGGAGCAGTGAGCGTGTAGGTCAACACTGGAGAGGAAGGCAGTCTGCGTGGGATGAGTGTGAATCCAGCCCAGTGTGATGCCCTGCTGATCTTGTATGAGGAAAAGCTCTTCTTCGTTCTCGGTGTTGCAATAATCAGACCCAGCACTTTGCTTGGAGATGAGGATATGGGTAATGGTAAATTCATTCCTCATCAGTTTTCCACAGAGAATTCCACGTGTCTCTACTACCCGGACAGTGTTGGCACTGGCTAACTGGAGAAACTGTGGGCAGAGCTTCCCAGGTACCACCATGTGGCGCAGTCCATCAATTGTAGGAACTTCCGAGTTGCTCAATGCTCCAGGTTTCAAGGATCTACCCACTACAGGTGGCTTGGCAGGCCTTACAGTTGTATTACAGTCCGAAGGCTGTGTGTATATAACAGGTGCCGTGGGGAACACATCTAGGGAGGGCTTCTCTAAGTCAGGTACCAGTGGGCCGTCCAGGCCAGGTTCCACTTTCCCAAACTCCTGTAAAATTTTCAGTCATTCTTTTTCTAGTTCCTGGTTCTGGATCATCTCCTCAAAGGCATGGAACTGTTGCTGCTCCAACTGTTGCTGCTTCTGTTGTGCCACCCTCTGTCTTTCCTTTTCCAGCTCTTGCTGGATGGCTACGTTTCGGGCAAATTCTTCCTCTTCCTTCTTTTTTTCTTCATTATAGTCTATATATTCTTTGGTATATCGTTTTAACAGTTCTGCTTTCAGCTCTTCTGCTTTGGGAAATGCAATCTCCTTTAATTTCTTTACTGTGTCTTTCTTTTCAGGAATGACAGCCGATTTGTAATCTCAATGCTTTGGTAGTTTCTCAATAAAAAGCGTGATATACTTGTTATAGAGGATGAACGCATGTTCAGTGTTGCCTTCCTCAGAGTAAATAGATGTCATTTGTATAATCTCCACTCCAGAGCGGAAGTACCAACGGGGTGGAATGTCTTCGTTTATCTAGACTGCGCTACCCATCTGGGAGAGAGCCCTCACCCGGTCTTCGGGTGGGAGGCTCACATCTCCACGGTCAGACATCAGGACCAAGAAGTTCTGTCCCCTCGGACAACACTCGGCGCTTCCGGAACAGCTTTGCATGTTTTTATAGTCCCATCACTATTTGCAAAAATTAATAATTTGTTTATTATCTATCTTCGCTAGAACTTTGGAACTTTGTTTACTATAGCACCCAGTACAATGCCTGATATATATTATGTGATCAGTAAATATGAAAAATTAATTGAGTGATAGAACATCCAACTAAGTATTTTATATGTATATATAGTGCAGAGGGGAGGTAAATGGGAAAGTTTTCTTTCGGTTTAACCATAACCCTTTCTCCATTAACCCACTTACTAAGCACCAAATACGTGAAAGCTATTCTGAGGCTGTTGTGAATTCAAAGAAAGAGACCTGGTCCCTGCCCTTGTGTACTTAGAGCCTGGGAGAGAAGATTAGTATGTATATCAGTAACTATAATTCAAGAGATGATTGGAAGAGAAGTGCTCTGGAAGTTTTTTTCATTTATGTACAATTTATATTTTATCTTTTTTTTTAAATTGCATTAGACAGTGGATAGGGGTTTCAAGGAAAAAAAATGACTTGTCTCTGGATGAATTGGGGAAGGCTTCATGAAGGATCCAGTGTTTAACTGAGATTCTGAGGAATATAGGATTTGGAGGTGCAAGTGGAGTGAAAAAGGGCTGTCACTATAAATGAGAAAATGCTGCGCAAAGCACGCAGCTCAGGTGGGGAGCTGCTGGAAGGGGCAAAGCTCACCTGAATAGAAGGGCTGTGTTGGGAAATTGGGGTTTTCAGGGTGTGTGGTGTTTGTAACTGCCTGGAGAAAGAGTTTGTGTATTTGTGTTTGAGGAAGCAAAGAGGAGCCCCTGAAGCTTTTCAAGCTGGGCAGTGATTTCATTCGAGAGTGGTTTGGGATGGTTAGTCTCAAAGTGCCGTGTAGGATGGATTAGAACAGGGAATAAATGGAAGTAAAGGCAGTGTTCGGAAACTTCCAGCTCTAGGAAAGAGGCAAATGAGATCGATGGTGATCATAGTGGGAATGAAGAGTAGGGGGAGATTGGGGAGGTACTACAGAGGAGAAAGCCACCTGTTTTGAAAACTCATTGATAGGTTCAAGGTGTAGGCAGGGGACAAGATAGCTGTGGGGTGATGCCAATAGAATGAGAGCGGAGGTCTAGGTTCATACAATAGTTGGGGAGGAAAACTGAGAAGGAGAGTTCAGTCAGAGTACTTGAGTGTGAGATGGGGAGTATACTTCATGCAGAGTCAGACGACATAGGTTGAAACCCTGACTTGCTCACCAGCTTACTGCTTACTGGTCACCATGTGACCTCCTTAAACTCTCTAACCTCAATTTCCTTCCGCATGAAATGGAAACAAGTCCATGATTATTGTAATATCAAGCACTAGCGGAAGAATTCAGTGAGATTATGCATTTACAAAGTGCTTTGTAAACCCTCGTGGGAGGACAGAATCGGCAAGGAAACTCTAGGTATGTGACTGATGGGTATTGGATATTGGCTATATTATGGATTATAAAACTGCTTTAAACAGTTGTCACGGTTCCTGTTTCCTAGCTTTTATTGTGTCATTGTCCCAGAACACATTATTAAAAAGAATTTTTTTTTTTGGTTTGTTTCATTGGTCAGGTAACCTGACCTTTTTCTTTGAAAATTCTTAGTTATATAAAACTTAAACAAGCCACTGAGGAGACTCTAGGACTTGAACAGCGGAAAAGGTAAGCAAGCTGGCAGCCGCGGTGTCGTTCCCTCCGGCGAGTGGAAGCCTCGCTTTCCCGCACCGCCTCCCTGTGTCCTCAGAGGGAAGCGCTGCCGCGGGCTCCCTCTGGTTAAAGCGCCCTCTGTGTCTGGTTCAGAGGCGCGGACAAATGATGGAATTGCAATGCCCGCAGCAGAGCTCCGCGCTAGGCTCAAAAAGCTCTCAGTGCTCTCTAAAGGAAAATGAAATCCGGCTGGCAAAACCTCGCTAAAGCTCGGGCAGAACCCGGGGGTTATATTTACTTAAAACAAACAAAACATTTAGGGAAGAGCCTGTTTCTAAACCTCCCTTACCATCGCAAGAAATTTAATTTCTTTTGAAGTGCCAGCATTCCAAAAAGAGGGATGTGAAGAGGTATTACAACCATGGACTATGGGGCAGACCCCTTAAAGTAAATAAGCTCCTTGTCCACTCCCAAATAAATGGCTTTTGTTTGAGGATGGGGTGAGTTTGATAAGGACGGTGTTACAGCATTTAATGAGGTGCAAGGGAAAAATGACTTTCATAAGTTCACATGGCTGTCATTTTATTCTCTCTTATGTTCCCTTTTCTCCGAAATCCAGCTTTACAGATGGGCTTCTGGATGCTTCCGCATCTATTCAGTAGAAATCAGGAATATGTTGATACCAGTCTGCATTTGCTGTGGGTTTATATACATCTATTTCATGTTCCAAGAAAAGCTATAAATGAGGGGGAGGAAAAAAAAAGTTGTGTGTGGGCTGTTTTCACTGGCATGTAGTAGACTGCTGGAGTCCACACAGAGTCTTTCGAATGGACTGAGCATAAAACATACACACACACAGATTTCCTAGAGCCATAATCTTTTTTACTCTCTTTGATTCTTACCTCATGTGGATTTTATGTCTTGGTCATTTTTTTTTTTTAAATCAACAATAGCCTGTGGATTTTTTCTCCTTTTTAAGTCATCTGCTTCGGTGGCAACGTTACCTAAACACATTCCCAATTCCATTATGCTCATTAGTATTAGTGGAGTAATCATCATTCCCTTCCTTGGCTCCTTAGACTTGCTTCAATATTTACACATTGGCTGAAGCTGATTGAACAGAAATAATGAGCCTTCGACATCCTCACAGCACAAGGTGGGTGAAACCTTGTTTCTACTGGGTGGAGTTTATGGCAGAATAAATGATATGTCTTAGAATGATCAATGAAAATGACAGATGGTGTCCCTGGTACTTGTCACACTAGCCCAGCACTGCGGTGGTGACTGTGACATGACCCAAGCTGGACCGACTCTGCCTATCAAGTGACCAGGAGAAACAGAATAGCCCTTATGCCTTCTCCAGCCTCTACTCAAATTATTATCTCATTCTTTTTAAGGGAAAGGTCCCTTTTTAGCCAGAGGGCTTTCCTACAGACTTGTCAGGTCTTTATTCCTACTTTGGGCTTCCTGAAAGTACAGTTTTATATGTAAAGAACTTCTGTTGGAATTTTTTTCTATTTATTTTCTGGTAAAATAAAGTCAACTTTCCTGACTTCATTAAAGTCAACTTTCCTGACTTCATCAAACACCTAATTCACTGGGCATTTATGAAGCGCTTGCGACTTGCCAGACTGCTAAGAGCCGAGTCCTTTCTAACTTATTCTATCCTCCCAGGAACAAGCTAAAATAAAAAGAATAGGAATTGAAGACAGAGTTTTAAAAACATGGAGAAATTCTAGAAAGCATGCACCTAAGAGTTTGCTTGACCTAATTTAAGAGAAAGAGAAGAATTTAAAATATGTTTTCATCTCTAACAATAACCTTTTCTTCTCAACCAACTCATCACAATTTTCTAGCAATGTGGATTATTTTGAGACAAGGAGAGATCCTTTTGACTAATATTTGTCCCCTAAGAGTAGGATGTTTGTATATTTAGACATCTGTGCTTCCCGTCACAGGACAGCTAAAGACTTTTTCTCACTGCCCTAGGTTTTGAAGATTTGTTTTTATCATTGACAGCCGTCCCCTTTAGCACTGGGGCTGCAGGCTGCCTCCCTGCTGAGAGTTTAGAATGCTTCCCTGCCACACAGATAGCGCTCACTCCCTGCATGGCATTCAGCCTCCACGAACACTCTAGAAGACATCTATATTCAGGACTAATTGTCGTTCACCCCATCTTCATTATCCAGCCCTGGCTTGAGCTCTTGCACCTTTTTGTTTCTGTCAGCAGCTCAGAAAAGAAAGATCCAAGGGACCTAAAGCCCACCTTCAGACTGAAGGTCCTGACCCACAGGAGCAGAGAAAATTGTGAAGCAGTTTTATTCATAGAACTGTGAATAAAAACTGGTACAGGGGAAAGAAAAAAATCAGAGGGGGAGAGAAAAGAAGAGGCGCGGGAAGAGGGTGGTGAGAAACCAAGGAAAAGAGCTTCTGAGTTCGCAAAGCAGCAGCCAGGGAGACGGGGAACCCACAGCCAGTGCAGGGAAGGGATGCACCACCCCGGGCGAGGGCTCCTGCGCTGGCAGACCCAGCTTTCCTGGGGGGTGCAGTGCCAGGGAGCTCCACCCAGCTCTTCTGGGATAATCTTCCAATTTTACAGTCAGAAGGGATGTTAATAGTTGTCAATTCTGGCCATCTCTTTTAAAAATGTCTTCCTAATTTTATTGAGATATAATTGACGTACAGCATGATAAGGTGTACAGCGTGATGGTTTGACATACATATTTTGTGAAATGATTACCGCAGTAAGTTTCGTTAGCATCCATCATCTCTTATAGATACAATAAAAAGAAAAAGCAAAATAAGAAAATTAAATTTTCCTTATGATGAGCGCTCTTACGATTTATTCTCTTAACAACTTTCCTATATACCACATAACAGTGTTAGCTATAGTCATCATGTTGTGCATTACATCCCTAGTACTTACTTATCTTATAGCTGGAAGCTTGTACCTTTTGACCACCTTCCTCCAGTTCCCCTCTCTCCTGCCCCCCAATCCTCCCCACCTCTGGGAACCACAAATCTGAATTTGGGGGCTTTTGGATTCCACACATTAGGGAGATCGCACGGTATTTGTCTTTCTCTGTCTGACATTTCACTTAGCATAATGCCTTCAAGGTTCCTCCATGTTGTCTCAAAAGGCAAAATTTCCTCATCTTTATGGCTGAATAATACTGCATTGTATATCGTATATATATACAACTTCTTTATCTATTCCTCTGTTGATGGACACTTAGGTTGTTTTCACGTCCTGACTGTTGTAACTAGTGCTGCTATGAACATGGGGGTGCCAGATATCTTTTTGAGTTAGTGTTTTCATTTTCTTTGGATATATTCCCAGGAGTGGGATTGCTGAATCAGATGGTAGTTCTATTTTTAAGTGTTTGAGGACCCTCCATACTGTTCTCCATAGTGGCTGCACCAATTTACATTCCCACCAACAGTGCACAAAGGCTCCCTTTCTCCACATCCTCGCCAGCATTTGTTATCTCTTGTCTTTTTGAAGATGGCCATTCTGACAGGCATGAGGCGATATCCGTTCTTAACAATCTCTTTTTAAAGGTAAGCATATCAAGAATCTAATATGTTTATAAAATGCACCATTTTGTAAAGCTAACTAGTGGCAGACCCTGGTCTCTTGACTCTCAAGCCAGGGCAATTTAGCTGTTGGAGCCACAGCAATGGATTCACACTTCTGTGAGGTAGATGGAGTTGTAAACAGGTAACCCCCAAATGAGCAAAGTAGCTCACAAAGTAAAGAATCCAAATGCAATCCAAGTTCCTTGGCGAGGGTCTAGACCAGGATTATAATACCAGAATTATAAATATAAACTGAAAAGGACTGTTTTGAGTGTCTTCCTCAACTTTCTATACTTTCCAACAGTATCTTTAGCTGGGACCTTCGGAGGAGCTTTTATATCTTCTGGTGGAAAAAACCCTTCTCTGCTCTCCTGCAAACAAAAATGTTTGCATTGATTGATTGATTGATTCCTTTATTTATTTGGTCATCCATTACATATTTATGGAGTCCTTGTTTTGTTCAAGTTCCTGAATTATGGAAGTCCCTTCGTTAAGAAAGTCATAGTCTCAATATAAGACATATTCTTAAACAACTGAAATCTGGTTCAGTACCCAGTATCCCCAGTTATAAAGTAGTTAGCATACAGTGCGTACTCTTAATTTCAAATAGCCTAGCCCACAAAACTATTAATTGTTTTTTAAAAGGAGGAGGGAATTACTTAGGAATCTTCCCCCCACCCCAGAATTTCTTAGTAGAGAAGGTTGTTGCTTATTATAGAGGATGTAATCTTTTCTGAGCTCCTGCTATGAGCTAGGTAGCATGTGAAGAACTTTACTATTTCATTTAATTGCTCTTATCATCCTCCAAGATACTCTACCCATTTTACTGATAAGCATAGGGAGGTTCAAAGAGTTGAATAACTTTTTCATGGCCACTAAATTAAAGTGGCAGAGTCAGAATTCAGGTCTAATGAGTCCCAATTTCCTCTCTGTCCAACACTGGGTCTTGGGGTAACCAAGGTTGACTGGTGATCTGACAGCTCCTTGAGTTGGCGATGATGTTGCTTCTATATGCTAGGCTGGGAATATTTGTGGAGATTGGAGTGGAAAACTTGCCTGAAATTAAATTTCTTCTTACATTAAAATGCTTCAACATTATTTGTTCAATATCAAATGCTTCAATTTTGCCTGTCCTTTACTATGTGTTAATTCGAAGACAAATAAGAAATCTCTCTTTCTCTTAAGAAACTCATGATTATTTATAATAGCCAAAACATGGAAACAACCTAAGTGCCCATTGACAGATGAATGGATAAAGAAGTTGTGACATATATATATATATACATATATATATATGTCACAACTATATATATATATATATATATATAAAATAGAATAGTATTCAGCCATAAAACACAAGGAAATCCTGCCATTTGAGACATATGGATGGACCTTGAGGGCTGTAAGCCAGACAGAGAAAGACAAATCCTGTGTCATCTCACTTATATGTGGAATTCACAATAAACCACACAAAAAAAGTCAAATTCATAAAGATCAGATTTATAGTTACTAGAGACAGGGAGGAAGGGGCACTAGGGAAAAGAGGTTAAAAGTTAGACAAACTTTCCCGTTATAAGATAAATAAGTACTGGGGATGTAATGTACAACATGATGACTGTAATTAACGCTGTTGTATGGTATATAGGAAAGTTAAGAGAGTAAATCCTAAGAGTTCTCATCACAAGGAAAAAACTTTTTTTTCCTCCTTTTTTGGTATCTGTATGAGATAATGGATGTTAGCTAAATTTATTGTGGTAATCATTGCATAATATATGTAAGTCAAGTCATTATGCCATATACCTTATACTTACCCAGTGCCGTATGTCAATTATATCTCAACAAACCTGGACAAAAAAAGAGGCTTATGGTCTACTGGGAGTGGCAGTGACATGGGTATGAATACAAATAAATGCGGTGTTCTGTGACTCCATGATAAATCAGTATGCACGATACCATGGGTGGACAAGGGAGGGAGGTCAGCCCTGCTTGGGAGCAGGGCAGGTGCAAGGATGGCTTTCAGAGAAGTACATGAAAATACCTTCACAGTGCCTAGCCCCATACATGGCCATACATATTCGTGATTTCTGTTTTGAGAACCAGAAAGGACTAAAACAAATATATTACATTTATGTTTGAGGACCCTCCATACCCTCCATAATTTTTATGAATTCTACCCCTCAAATTTTCCTGGTCCTTATTTGGTTTTACTTGAAGTCATGGAAATGTGACCTAGATCTTTTGAAAGGTCAGGTTTACCTGCTTTTAGCTGCTTAGGAAAAAGGAACACAGGACACAGAGAGCACCATCTTCTCCAGAGTCAATCATTAAGTAAGGGTTGGAAAACTCTCCTTTCCTCTTCTTTTGTTTCACTCATCAGCAACCTTCTCCATCTCTGCTATAACCTCCTCTTCAACCAGATTCACAAAGTGGGAGGATGAAAGTCTTGGGAGAAGGAAACAACCAGCTTCCAAAAACAAGACGAAAAACCAACACAGTGGAGCCGTTTTCGTGATGGGCTTCAAGTGCATATATGTGTGTGGTTTCCTTAAGTCACTGGGAAAGTTTTTAATGCTCGTAGAAACCAAAGTGTCCTGGAGAGTTACAGAGAACCCCAGCAGACACCAGCTGACACGTTAAAGGAACTGAAGCCATATATCCACTCCAGAAAGAGTTGGGGAAAGGATAACAGTAGGGGGCCAGCTGCACTGAGTATTTTTTGTTTTTGTTATTTCTTCCCTTAAAAAAGTACATGTCATAGATGTGTCTTCATCAATCATCCTCCAAACAGAATTACACAGACAAGTTGGTAGCTTATTTCCTTATTTTCACATACATTCCTGTATGCTATCTGTCTCTCTCTCTCTCTCTCTCTCTCTCTCTCTCTCTTTCTCTCTCTTTCTCTCTCTCATACACACACACACACACACACACACACACACACACACACACACACACGCACACGCCTCACACATTTTCTTCCTCTTTCTCTCTTGCTTTCCCTTCAGGTACTCAGTCCTGTCAACCTTCTTTGTAACACTTGTTGTCCTTCAGCAATTACTCAAAGCCACAGCAGCATAAAGGTGGAAGAGCTGTCACCTTCAGGTGTTGGGGGCATCTTAGGATACAATTCGAGACTGAACCTACTCTGAGAAGCATAGATCTCACCTATCGTTTCTGTCAAAGTTGAAGCCATTTTCCATAAGCCTTTCTCCGAGGAAATAGAAGTGAGAGTGACAAACTTACTACTTAATGGCAAATGAACCCAGTCTAAAGGGTGAATGGTAGAAGATGATACACACACACACACACACACACACACACACACACACACACCCCTTTATTGTCTTTCCTATTTAGTATATGCAGGATTAATAAAATAATGCCACGTATAGACATGGTGTCCAGAAGGTGGCTGACCATCTACATCTGGGCTTCCTACTCCTCACTAAAAAGACCATCTCAGAGTAGGGAGTAGGGAGTATCTCTGGGTCTTAAGTCCAAATTCCTATGGGAGAGAATTTTGAGTGCAGACTGGATCTGATAACCTTCCTTGTTCCCAATAGTTATGACCAAGTGATTGGGCCCATGGAGAGGAAATAGAGCTATCAAAAGCCTATTCCTACACATTGTGGATGAAAGTTCTCAGTGGGTAGCAGTTCCTTGGTGGTTCTTTGAGACAAAACCAAAGAGCATTTGCCACAGATGTATAATAAGAGAGTCCTGACTTTGCTTCTAATAACATAAATACACCTCATAATTCATTCACATTCTCTGTACCTTTTTGCCCCATATTTAAAGCAATAATTTGAAATAGATGATACTTAAGCTCACTTTCAGCTGTAAAATGCTATGAACATGTCCTATGATTTAACTGCTCTTTTTTCAGTTGTAACTGTAATTTCTGGTTAAACACATCAACTTGAATCCAAGAGTTTCAATCCAAGAGTTTCACAGTTACCTCTGAACTCCTACTAAAATAATAATGAAGAACAGAAGAGGCACAAACTCCCAAGAACTAAAAAACAACAGAGTTGGAAAGGACAGCAAGTGAGAGATGCCAACAAAACTCCTGAAGCAGGAGAGCTGATGGACAAATGATAATAGACCTGGCAGAGCAGAGGAAGACAAAATCTCAGTCCAAAGAGGCCAAGAAGAAGGTAGCCCATCTATCCACAGAAGCCCTGAAAGCCTTAGAATTTAAAAACACTAGTTATTTCTGAAGAGGGTGCATGATAAGGTTGAAAACATGAGTGTTGGTTGAAAGATTTTATAAAGAGCTGTGAGAAGCTCAGATCCCCCCATCAGATCTATCATAGACATTCACCTCCCATCACCAGGGAGCCAGATGACCAGAAGTTTACCCTTGGGAATGATGAACTCAAGAGGCCCTGGACTGAGACCCTGAGCAGTCAAGGGTGAGGCACTGTACTGAATCAAGGAGGTCTACTGGGAAAATCCTTCTGACCCAGACCCTTTTCCCTTGACACCCAGAACACTGGCAACCACTCAGGAGATTAGAGGTTTAGTATCTGAAGAAATCCAATGATGCAAAAAAAGACCTGCGATGATAAATTAGGAGTTTGGGATTAACAGATACACACTATCATACATAAAATAAACAACAAGGACCTACTGTAGAGCACAGGGAACTACATTCAATACCTTGTAATAACCTATAATGGAAAAGAATCTGAAAAAGGATAGATTATATATATATATATATATATATATATATATATATATATATATATAAAACACTAAATCACTTTGCTATACACCTGAAACATTGTAAATCAATTATACTTAAAAAAAAAAAACCTACACTGACCATTTCAAGTGCTCTAGCAAAATAGCCAGGTTTCTAACTCACTAACCACCATTTGACAGACTTCACCATGCCCCAGAGTGTCCAATCAGCTTTTTAGTTCTTCTTTAAACAGTATAAACAGACAAGGATCTCCAGGTCACCTGAGAAAAGGCTCTAACATGGAAGCCTAACAAGTCAGGGGATTTGAAAACAATACAGAAAGCAGAAGAAAACAGAAAAGAAAAATATCAATATTATTTTCCAAGAGATGAGAGAAGATATTACATGGTGAAACAATGAAAGAGATAGAAATAAACATTCATAGAATAAGAAATAGCTCTAGGAAATGATACCAGGTATGGCCAAAACAACACATTTGGGAAAGGATTGAAACTGAAAATTAAGGCTCAAAAAAGGAGAGAGAGAAAAAAAACAGATGGAAGGTAGAAGAGAATAGATAAGAAAATTAAGAAACATCGAAGAGATCAAACATCTAATTAGTAAGCAATTATTAACTCCAGGAAAATATAAATGTATGTAAGAAAGAAAATGTAATAAGAAACACTAGATGGTTCTAGAGTGAATGATACTTACATAGTCATAATAAAATAATATTAATATTATATATAACAATAATGATTTAACAAAAATTGTGACTAACTGATTTTTGTTGTATTCCAGTGAAGTTGGATATATAACAATGTATTGTTTACCATTTCTTTTCCTTTTATTACATATTGTTATTCATGCTTTTGCTTATTTTTATTGGTGTGTTTATCTTGTATTATTGTTTTGCAAATACTCTTGATATAATACAAATATGTACCTTTGGTTATAATATGATGCAAATTTTGTTTTCATTTTGTCCTTCACATTGTTATCTAACTTATGTTATCTTAAATTTTGGTTCCATATCTACCATATCAATCTATTTTGTTTACATCTTCCTTATTTTCACATTGCTCAGAAGCTTCTTTGAAAATAAATATGACATTAACTTTTATTTTCTTCTTTGATTGTTTTGGTTTTTTACTTCCATGTGCATAAGTTGTAGGTAGAACATTTTTTTCCCTGCGATTAGACTAAGCTCATTAGCCTATCGTAATTTATGGAATAATCCAAACTGTTTTCCCTTGGTTCAAAATATCATTATTTTTATGTACTAAATTCTTACATATGCTTGGACTTTAAATTTCATAGTTTTATTTATACAATTACAATTTCCCACTGGATTAATTCTTATATAGCAAGAGTTTTATCATTGTGAATGCAATTTTCTAAATTCATGATATTCTCTAACTGATCATTAGTATTAACTAGGAAAGTTATTGCTATATGTATATTTATTTTGTAACATGCCATTTTGCTGAACATTATTATCTCTAATAGTACTCAAATTGGGTTAGCCAGAAAAATGATTATATAACTTCCAAATGATTACAAATGTGTCTTCTTCTTTCAAATATTTATTCCTTTGATTTTGTTTTCTTGTCTTGGTTAAAACCTTCAGAATAATGTTGAATAATGGTGATAATGGACATTCTGATTCCTGACTTTGATGGGACTGCCTTTAAAGAAGTGATGTGAACTCAAACGCCTACAAAAGCCTGGCAGGAAACAAACAAGTGATACAAGCCATGGTAAGAAGACAACAACACAAGTAGCATAAAACAGTCAATGTCACCTGTTCTTTGTGGCAAACCTGAGTGTGCATAGCTGGTTTGCAGTGGGAAGATGCTATTTAGCTACAGTTAATTGTTGTCATGTGGGCCTAATTTGCCAAAAGCCAAAAAATCTAGACGTTTATTTAAGATGTGATTTTTAAATTCTGGCAACTAGGACAAGTTAAAAACAAAACAATAAAGCAGCCTAACAAACTTATTTGTAGGTCATGTCTAGCCCTTGGGCAGCAAGCTTGAGACCTATCCACTGGGCTGTGGTTACACTAATGAGCACCGTATTGGTCATTGGTTCCAGATAGTTTTTTTTCACATTAAGGAAGTATATTTTAATTTATTCTTTACTAAGAAATTATATCCAGGAATGGATGCTGTATCAGTATTGAGATGACTCATACAACTTCTCATACTTCCAGAAAATTGTGCTTTTATTGAAATTTTAAAATGTATTAGCATCAGGTTATGTATATTTTTCTTATTATTTTCTTGATACAATCTGTATTGAAAGTTAATCATATTTTCTCATTGATATTGTAGTAGTTTACTAGGACTGCCATAACAAAATACCATAAACTGGGTGGCTTAAACAACAGAAATTTATTTCTCACAGTTCTGGAGGCTGAAAGTCCAAGATCAAGATGTTGGCAGAGTTGGTTTCTCCTTGGGACTCTCTCCTTGGCTTGTATATGGTTATATTCTTGCTGTGTCCTCACATGGCCTTTCTCTGTGCACATGTATCCCTGATGTCTCTTCCTCTTCTTGTAAGGACATTAGTCCTATTAAATTAGGGCCCCACTGCTTTGCCTCAATTAACCTTAATTACCTCTTTAAAGTCCCTATCTCCAAATACAGTCACATTGGGGTTATGGCTTCAACATGTGGATTTGGGGAGGACACAATTCATTCTGTAACAGATATATTGGTTATCTATTTTTTCCTAATTCAGAATTATCAGTACGTTCTCCTTTCTAATTTTTATTTTCCCAAAGAATGAGCTCTCTGGTCCCATAGAGTGCCAAGCATCCTTTCTATCAATTGTGTATTCCTGCATGGACTCTTAATTACTACTCAGTAAAGTTGGCAAATAAAACCAAGAGCAAGTGGATGGGACTTTACACACAGATGAAAGAGTAATATTTTGGGGAGTCCAGGCATGGTACTTCTTTGAAAAGGGGAATGCTGAGTAGTGACCTAGTCCCTTCCATATCATGGTTAGGAGCATGGACCCTGGAGCCAGGCCACCTGAATTCAGTTGCAGATCTCCCACTTAACTAGCTGTGTGACTTGGGACAACTTACTTAACCTCTTTATGCCTCAGTTTTCTCAGATGTAAAATGGAGCTTGTAATAGTACCCACCACAGAGGGTTGTTATTAGGATTAAACAAATTAATATTTGTAAAGTGCTTAGAAGATTGCCTGGCACATACTAGTTGCTTTAGCAATGTTTGTAAATAATAAACCACTCTAGGTGGTGCTGGGATCATAGCAGTGGATACACTGGAATGCATTGGACCTGTTGTCGATAATCCTGTCACACTGATGGGATTCTCCAGTATTTCTCCCTATAGGTCACTTGCACACAGGTCTCATTTTTTGAACTAAATGGACATCTTTCATTAATGGATAATTTGGGGGAGAGGGCATGAGTGCAAATCACATGACTACAAATGACAGTTTAGCTCTGTAGGCTTAAGCCACGTCTAGTTTGTACTCTGACTGTCAATTAGTTCCTACCAGTTAAATATATCAATTCTTTGTCAGATTTTTAGAAAATGTTCTACCTTGCCCATCATATTGTTTTGCCTTTTGTTTGCGATTTTGACATATTTAAATGCATCTTAAATATTTGTGAATTTAAGTCCTTTGAATTTTTCTTTTGTGATTTCTTTGACTACTGGTGGGCTTCGATGTTTCTAACTATTTTAAGATTAGAGAACCTGCTCCCTTTATTTGCCAGTCAAGACATTCTGATGCAGGTCACAGTACTGGCAGAGAGACAAATATAGTAGTGATGGGATCAAATATCAGCTGAAAGTCTCATGTCCTTAAAGCAGAGAATCAAGTCAATTCTTGACTTGACTTGCCTTGCTAACAATTTCATCTCTCAGATGGTGAAGGACGTGATGAAGGGACTACTGTTCTCAACTTCGTTATTCCCAGTAAAGAGTCACTTAGTGAAATGTAAATGATAAGAATTTTGGCAAAAGTGTTCATGATGTCTTAGAATATATGATAGGATAGAGAAAGGTTGACATATTAGTTGCATGTTGGAGACTAGAGGTGGCAAATATTTGACATGCAGGCACCTTCGTCCTCCTCCTAGACTGATGGCTGTCATCAGTAATCAATCAAAAAACTTTTTACTGCTGAGCTTGGAAGTAGTTTCAAATTCTCCCTAACCCAGCTCTTCGAGAGCCACTATCAACAGATCAAGTTGACAAAGTGCTTATTTTCCATCTTCTTTCTATTTTATAAGGGGGCAGATTTACAAAGTTTCAAAAAATATGTAGACTGGGAGTCTATAATTACTGTGAGAAAATTTACATGACAATTTAAAGCACTTGTCACATCTAATTATAGTGGATTCTTTATACAACAGTCTCTCCTGCTGGATGATGAGACCTTGGATGATGGGGATTATGATGTCTTCTTTGTAACTGTGATATCTTACCTAGGGCCCTGTGGTACATAAAACTCATTCAAAAGCGCTGAATTGAATAATGCTGTTAATACATATGAAAACAGTTTACATATTTACTTAATTTACATATTCAAAACTATTTTTATACATGTTTTTCATTTGCTTATACAGTCTACTAATTTCAGGAGAGAAAAAAAAAAGCTCCATCAAAATAGCTAAGTGACTGGTCTTTGAAGATAATTTTCAACGTTAAAGCAAGGCAGGATCTTTTTTGTGGTAACAGTCAAGGTTTTTTCCTCAGAAAACATGATTTATGAAGGAAGGATAAGACATACTGGTTAAATATGGAGGAATAGCTCACAGGGTGAGTAGCAAAAATTGGTCTTTGGAACTATGTCAAGCTTTCTGGCCTCATTTTCTCTGAAGTGGGTCAACGTGATAAAGGCTTAAATGCAGTGTTTGCAAAGATGTTAATGATGTTCACTAAGTTGAAAGGCAAATCCTCTAGGCTGCCTCACTATGCAGATATTAGGATACTTTATTCCGAAAGGACATGGTCATAACCCCGGCCAAAGCATGGAAACCCCCAGAGCACTGCTGGTCAGAGGCACAGCAAGGCCATGGGACTCCTTGCATGGCAAGTGCAGGTAATTCATTCTTAGGACAATGTCAAGACAGAAGGGCTAAAACGAAAACAGTGGTGAGTGATGTGGCGCTGTTTGACCTTTTCCATTGGGGAAATGTGGCTAGAAGGGAAAGTAATTTAAACAGAAGTAAAAGGGGGGTGCCTTTAGTTTGTGACAATCCCTGAAGTCCCTAGTCATTATTCTATACCATGCAACTCCTGTAGTTACTCTCCTAGAGCTAAGTTATTTGGGCTGGCTAAACACAGGATGGAAACCAACCAACCAAACAAACAAATCATCCCCAAACAGGAAAACAGTGAAAGATCATAACCTTGTCATTGCTAACAAGTCAGAAGAAAGAGAGGTCAGAGATTCCATTGATGATAACATTATGTCAAAGGTGATATTTCAGCAGGATTAATTTAGAGGGTCTTTTCATCATCAAGGATTGGAAGAGAGAGAGAGGAACTCTAACCAAAGACTAGCTGTTAAAATCTATGTGTAACTTTATAGCATTCTGAGCTACTGGAGTGACAATATGCATGAAGGAAAGGGATGCTGACAAGGACACTACAAAGGGAGTAGCAATAGGACTTGGGGACTGTATATAGATAGGTGAGGGAGAGATGTAGAAATCAAATGCTTCCTCCACATCACACAATGATTTTCACCATCGGATGCTCATTTTAATGTTAGACAAATTCTCTAAAGTAAGACTTTGGTTTTAAAAAGGAAACGAGCATATATTCTTTGTATATTTTTCCTGACTTGGTAGCTATTCCCTCTTCCCCACATTCTTTTGTCATTAAGAATATGTTAATAAAAGAATCAGCACAATGTAGTGGACCCACAGTGAATTGAGTCAGGAGTGCCAAGCTCAAGTTCCAATTTTGCCCCTGGATAAACTCTGTGACTTACCCTTTCGAAGCTTCAGTGTCCACAGCTGTAAAATGAGGTTGGGCTGGACAATCTCTAAGGCCCATTTCATTTCTAAATTTCTATACTGACTTATCTACAGATTGTAATATTTCCTTCTCACATAAAAATGAAAATACAGCATTCTATGAAGGGTATTGCCTCCTTAAGGTGTCCAATTTTCCTTTGACCTTTATCATTTTATTGGCATCTACCTTTATCAGAAAGCCCTTTAGGTTTAAAGACATCCATAAATTCCAGTTTGCAAACTCAGGGAAACAGAAAGATCAGAAGAATAATTTAATGCTGTTACAGGCAGTTGAGCAGGCCAGAAAAACAGAAAATGAAACTAAGTCAACAAGCAAAATGATGGATGCCACACAAGCGAAGGGGTGTTTTAGAAGGGAGGAAAGTGCCACTGCGCCAAAACATATGGCACATTAAACTGGGGAGGACATCAGCACAGGCCTTGAATGTGGGTGGAATTCAGTTCATTTCTTCTTTAACCCCCTGGCGAAATCCCCATTTGTCAAACTGAACCAAGATTAAAGTAACAACAAGGTGAGTAATGAAAGAAGGAAAAATAATACTTGCCCTGATGATTTAGCCTGAAACTACAGTGAGTATTAAAAAACACCTTTGAGTGTTTTCATTTGTGCCAACCTTGGGGCAGATAGATTTCTGAGACTACAGTAAGGTTCCTTTTTGTCTAGCTTCTGTCCACTTATCTCTTAGGGCTGTAAATATCCAAAATTCTTGGAAACATATCACTTACTCCTCAATTAGAACTCAAGTCCTAAATACAGGTATTCCTGAAGGTGGTGACACAGTGACTTAAATTCATACTAAAGTGTGCATGAATGATAGCAGATTTTGTCTGAAGATAAATTTTGATGCGTAGCACAGAGCTAGAAGGTGCTACGTCTCTTAAATCAAGAAGGATGCTACATGGAGAAGAGAAAAGATCGTTAAAGAGGGGAGACTGGAGCCTTTGAGCAAGGAACTTGCCTACTTTGCATTTTGCAAAAGCTAACTTATTTGATCTTCAGATTAGTGAGAGGTCATATTTGTTTTGACAGTTTCTGTTAGTGAATAAAGATTTCTAGATCTTCTCCTGCTCATTTAATGCTTCTGTCCAAGGCATAAGCCCTATTGCTTCTCTGTTGGTAGAAATAGAATGGGTAAAAGACTGCTAGAAGAAAACACAAAGAAAGATAGCAAGGGTGCATCTCCACCTTACTAAACCTATGTTGTCTTCCCAAACTTCTGTTTCTCTGGGCCTGTCTGGGAGGAACCTCTCCAGGAACAAATGGTCCCATGTGGGAAGAAATGTCCAGGAGTCAAGATTATCAAAAAATGAACCTGAACATTCACTAACTTTCTGGAGGAATAGATTCATGCCTTTGTTAAGTGTCAGAAACAACTTGATCATTGGACTTAAGGATTTACTTTGAAAGCAGCCAGTTAAGTTCTTTGGAACACCACACTTGGTTCTTTATTATTATTGCTAATCAAAAACCCATTTAGTGAAGGGAAAAAAATGAGTTCAGCTAGTGTGGTGTGAAAAGTAGCCTGGATGCTGCTTTCTAATGATGTCTTAATGTAAAATTGTCAATAGAAGAGAGAAAAGAACATATTTGTGTCATGCATTTAAAGAAATAGTGACTCAAGAGTGCAGTGCTTGAATGAATGGGGTCTTCATTTATGAACTTCAGCAGACCTTACTGATATTTTTAGCTGCCTTTAAACAGTCATGAGCATTAACTCAGCATGTGAAAGAAATTAGGTCAAAGTTTTAAGGAAAACAGGATGAGGGGAGAACTGTTTACATGGAAAGCATGAGCAATGGCACAAGTCCTGTCTTCTTTTGATTGCCAGTGTCCTCGGCAGAGCCATCGTAGGGCTAATACGGAGGTGGAGAGTGGAGAAAACCTGTCAACAGGACACAGGATGTTGCCTCAGCCTATCTGCAAATTGTCCATCTGCAAAATGCAGTTTTGTGGCTTAACCAGAAGATCAGGCTCAGAATTACCAACTTGGATTTCCAAGAATTCACCAATTTGGTGAGTGGGAATGGAATTGAATTTTTTTAAACTTTTATTTTGAAATAATTTTGCCTTTATAGAAGAATTGCAAAGATGGTATAGGGAGTTCCCCTATCTTTTTCACTCAGTTTCTTCTAATGTTTACATTTTACATAGACGTGCATTTATCAAAACTAAGAAAGTAACATGTACAATGCTATTAATTAAACAACTTGCACTTCTTTTCTAGAATCATTTTGCCTCTTTTTGTACCTTTGCCTTTCCAAGTAGATTCTGGAATCAGTTTGTCAATATCTACAAAAGAGCTTGCTGAGATTTTGATTAGAAATGCACTGAATCTATAGATCTACAGACTAAACTAATTTGAGTCTTAAAATCCATGGACACATTTTTATTTCTCTAGCTATTTAGTTCTTCTTTGATTTCTTTCATTATGTTTTGTACTTTACAACATATGGAAACTACAGACTGCACACATTTTCTTTAATTTATACCTAGGTACTTTATTGTTTTGATCCTATTGTAAATAGTATTGCTTTTTAAATTTCAAATCTCAATTTGCCATTGCTAGTGTATAGTAGTATAGTTGACTTTTTTATAATGACCTCGTAGCCAATATTCTTGCTAAACTCACTTAGTATTTCTAGAACATTTTTAGAGATTCTTTGGGATTTTCAGTTCAGACAAACATGTTGTCTGCAAACAGAGACAGTTTATTTCTTCCTTTCCAATCTGTATCCTTCTTTTCCTTATTGCACTGGGTAAGACTTCCAGCACAATGCTGAACAGGTGTGGTGAGAGGATATCTTGCCTTGTTCCCCATTTTAGGAGGTAAGTGTTCAGCCTGTCATCATTGAGCATGATGTTAGCTGTAAGTTTTTTGTAGATGTCTCATTGTGATAAGGAATTTCCTTTCTATTCCTACTTTACTAAGAGTTGTGGGGTTTTTTTAATCAAGAATGAATTTTGAATGTTGTCAATGCTTTTTATGTATATCTTGTCATGATCATATGGCTCTTCTAATTTAGTCTACTAACTAATATAGTAGATTGCATTGACTGATTTTTAAATGTTGAACCAGCCTTGCATTCTTGGGATGAACCCTGTTTAGTTATGATGTGTTATCTTTTTAATATATCCTTTGATTCAATTTTCTAATATTTTTTTGAGGATTTCTATGTCTATATTCATGAGGAATACTAGTTTGGATTTTTCTTTACTTACAATTAAAAATAGTTTTGCATTTTTATTGTCTGAATATATGTCTTGGTATGTTTACTTTCGGTATTTAACTTGCTTGTTCTCTGATCTACTTGGATCTGTTTTGTGTGTGTCTGTCATCAATTTTGGAAAATTCTCATACATGATTTTTTTGGATATTACTTCCACCTCATTCTCTGTTTCTCTTCCCCTCCTGGGATTCCAATGATGTGTATGTTAGACTGTTTGATATTGTTTCACATCTCTTAGATGCTCTGTTCTGGTTTTTTAATTTTTATTTCAGTTTGGATAATTCTCACTGACCTGTCTTCAAATTTACAGATTATTTTCTCAGCCATGTTGAGTCTACTGACAAGCCTGTTGAAGGCCCTCTTCATCTCTGTTACTGTGCCTTTGATTTCTAGTATTTCCATTTGATTCTTTCTTATAGTTTCATCTCTCTGATGAAATTACCTCCCTGTTAGTGCCTGTTGTCTACCTTTTCCATTAGAGCCTTTAACATCAAAATCAGTTATTTCATTGTATCCTTCCTTCTTCTTGCTTTGGGTTTAATTTGACCTTTGTCTGAATTTGTAAGATAGAAGCTTAGTCTGAGTTTGATTCTGGTGATTGCTTTTTCTCTTCAGACTGTGATTTTTCTTACCTTGTCCTATGCCTCTTAATTTATTAATGAAAGACCGATATGTTGTGTATGACAGCATATACTGAGATAAATATATTTTATGCTTGGAGATGAGCACACCTTTCCTTCTGTTGGGCCTTTAATGTGGTGGTTTGTGTTAATATTCTCAGAAGTTCAGCTGAAGTTTGTTGATGCTATGGTTCCACCATAGGCCTCAGATTCTTCTGGTGATGTCTTGTGTTTAGGGTGTAGGCTTGCGTACCACAGAGTTTTTCTCAATGTATCCTCCCCAGAGAGAATCTGTCTCTTGCAGCTCTTTCAGAAGTATTTTACTGCTTTTTTTTGCTCAGCATTTGTTAGTGTCATGTTAGGGAGTATGGGGCAGGGAGTGTTGTTCTCTGACATTATGATTAAACTTGAGTCCAAGGCAGATATTCAGAATCTGGAGTCTTCCCAAGTGTTCCTGACCCTCCTCTAGCTCTAGTGCTGGGCTTAGCATATACTTCGTTTTTTTCCAAAGAGGCAGAACATTTTTAGTCCTCCTGTTCCCTTACTCCACATGCAGTGGAGTTTCAATTTGTATACTAAGGTGACAGTTTTGTTGCTCTTTTCTCTGCCGATTAAGAGAGAGGGGAGCTGGATCTGGGAAGAATTTAGCAAAGGCACCATGAGGGAAACTTTCTCAGGAGTCTCCCTGATCTTCCCTATGAACATTTCAAGGAGTTTGTGGAGGAAAAGCCTGTGAAAGAGTAAAGAGCCCCTATATCTGCATCTCCAGACAATTCATACTTTCACACCGGCCCACATTTGACTGCTAGCAATTTGTCAACAATTTTTCACCAAATCACCTTTCCGGCTTATATGTAATCCGGTGGCATCTGCCACAGGTAAGCACATGTTCAGGTCCTGTTGCTACACACAGACACCTGTCTGTCTGCAGATTGCAGGTTAGTTGTTGAATCCTCAGTTCTCAGATGGGCTTAATAAAAGTTGTTTATTTGTCACTTGTGTGGCTTTTTTCTTATTTTAAGAGCTGGAGTAATGCTTTTTCCAGCTTTCTGCATTTATGAAGTAAAACTGGAAGACTTGATTAGTTGAATTTTGATGTGTTTTTCAGCTCTTCAATTCTACAGCTTCTAAATTTTTGACCTCCATGTTTTTTCTCTTATCTCTTGGGCACAATTTAGGAAAATATTTAAAAATGTTTTGAGGTCTTCAGAGAAAGACTGTAATAATGTCTTTTTAATTAGCATCCTCCTATCAGATGTTCTAAATATGTTGAATAGTGAGACTCTCATTTATAAATAATAATTCCAACACTCCTCACTGAATTTATTCCTCTGTAGAGTACTTGACTATAATCATTACTTATCTTCCTGTGATAACTAGGCAGGGACTGTTTATTTCTCATCTTAAGTCTGGCACCTAGCACAGGACCTCATGTTGTGGATTCTCAATCTATATTGACTGTATGGGTTAATTAATGCATAAAAAACTTAATATACCCCCAGAACAGCCACAGCATTAAATTAATGACAAATGGTGAAATGGACTATGTGAGTGGATTGTCCCATTTCAGATGATTGGGCTAAATTAATGAGTATGGGGAAAAATGCCCATTCTGTATCATGTACAAAGTGGACCTAGGAGGCCTAACTCATCCTGGACATATTATAGACAGAGGAGGAAACCACTTCCCCATCAAAAAAATTCCCTCATGGGCCTGATAATACCCAAATGATTTAAAAATTTTAAAAAGCCTTTAATTCCATAGCTGATTTAAGGAGAATGAGACTAAGCAATGCCATATTGTTTTCCTATAGCAGATATTAATAGAGTGAAGAGGTGATCTGGACAGAAAGGAGGAAAGACAAAGTAATGAATCATGGCAGGTGTATTCTTTAAATATCATTTTAGCTTTATCAAACAAATTTTGATTCATAGTGTTTTTATTGTGCTTCCATTGTTAACATCATTTCTAGTTTATTATTTATTTATTTTTTTAAAAATTTTTTTATTTTGCGTTACGCAGGCCTCTCACTGTTGTGGCCTCTCCCGTTGCGGAGCACAGGCTCTGGACGTGCAGGCTTAGTGGTCATGGCTCACGGGCCCAGCCGCTCCGCAGCACGTGGGATCATCCCGGACCGGGGCACGAACCCGTGTCCCCTGCATTGGCGGACTCTCAACCACTGCGCCACCAGGGAAGCCCTCTAGTTTATTTTTTGACTCATGAATTACTTAGTATTTTCTTTTTATTAATTTTTAGTTTTACTGTATTGTATTGAAAGAATATCGCTCAGACTTATATTAATTATTTGGTATTTTTTGAGACTTGCTTAGTAACTTAGAAAGATTTCTTAGGGAAATTTTCCAAATATAGGTTTATATGTCTTTAGATATAATCCTTCTTGATAAATGGGTTTTTCCTTGTGTGTTATTTGAATCTTCTATATTTTTACTACCTTTTTGCTGCTGCATTTTTAATTTCTAAGAGAAATATGTTCAACTGTCCTAATGTCATTATGTATGTTTCTGTTTCTACTTGTAATTATGCTAATTTTTTGCTTAAATAGTTCAAGCTTATAGTGTTAGGTGCTTACAGGCTTGGAATTTTTAGATCTCTTTGGTAACTTTCTCTCATCATGAAATTAAGACTTTTCATATCTAATAATGCTTTTGTTTAAATTGTAATTTTCTAGTGTTAATATGGCTATATCATCTTTCTTTTAATTATTTTCCCCAGATAATTCTATTTTCATTACTTTATTTTCAAACTTTCAGTGTCAACATGTCTCCTCTTATAAACAGTATGTACTTGGATTTCTTTTTAAAACCCATTGTCCCTTATAAACAACATATTACTGGATTTAAAAAATCCAGTCTGAGTGTCTTTCTTTAACTATTGAGTTTAACTTGTTTACATATATTGTGATTACTGACCTAATAGGCCTGATTGCTGTATTTTATTTTGTGTTTTCTTTTTATTTACAATTTCCACTAATCATTAGAATCATTTATTTTTAAAATCTTCTTTTTCCCATCCTCTACTGATTTGGAAGTTATATTTCTGTTATTTTCATGGCTTTCCCTAAAATTTTAACATATGTATTTGCTTTAACAAAGTCTAAAGTTAACATCTCTATACTCCTTTCAGAAAACTGAAGACTCATATTACTTTAACTCTGGACACCTACTCCCATATCCATGTTATTGTTTTCTAACATTTTTTATCTTCTCTTGTTTTAAACATCTGTCCATTTTTGTCTTTATTAATTTTTAAAAACTCAATGTTTATTAAATTTTTTATCAAATTTACCAATTTGTTTACATTGCTTCACACAATCCACTCTTTCCTCTTAGATTTAATTCCTCCTTATTGAAGCATATCCTTTAGTACTTCTTACAGTGAATGTCTGTATGGTCGATTCTCTCATTATGTGTCTAAAAATATTTTTTCCACTCCCACCTAATTGATAGTTTAACAGTTAGAAAATGGTATTCCATTGTCCTTTGCCCTCCAGTGCTGCTGATGAGAAGTTTATTATTTTTTAAAGTAATCTGTCTTGTCTCTTATTGAGTTTGTGTATTTTTTTCTATCTGACTTTAATGGTTTACAATTTCTCTGCTTTTTGGACTTATTTTTATTTATATTTCTCTAAACTCACTGTGCTTCTACAATCTAGGAGCTCATGTCTTCCATCAATTCATGAACATTCTCTGCCATTATCTACAATATTTTGAATGTGGAAAAACATGATAGGAGCCAAATTATGATTACAGAATGGAGTGTCTTTCCATTTAACCTCCAAGAACATGATTCACTAACGTGTAACAGTATCCAGGCTATGACAGTTAGAGGCAAGGAGCAAAAGAAAACATGGGCTTTTCAAAACTCAGTCATTGAGCCGAGTCACAATTCTAATTTCCAATATCATGCTCTAGCAAATCAAGACATAGTTAAAGACTAGCTGACTTGTAGCATTGCGCATTCCAGTTGAGGGATAAAAGGAAGGTTAAAGGGCATATAATATATTCTGTAATTGACTGATTGATTCATTCATTCATCAGATGTTGGTTAAATACTTTTTTTTTTTTTTTTTTTTTTGCCGTACGCAGGCCTCTCACTGTTGTGGCCTCTCCCGTTGCGGAGCACAGGCTCCAGATGCGCAGGCTCAGCGGCCATGGCTCACGGGCCCAGCCGCTCCGCGGCATGTGGGATCTTCCCGGACCGGGGCACAAACCCGTGTCCCCTGCATCAGCAGGCGGCCTCTCAACCACTGTGCCACCAGGGAAGCCCTAAGTACTTTTTAAAAAAATTAATTTATTTATTTTTGGCTGCATTGGGTCTTCGTTGCTGCACACGGGCTTTCTCTAGTTGCAGCGAGCTGGGGCTACTCTTCGTTGTGGTGAGCGGGCTTCTCCTCGCAGTGGCTTCTCTTGTTGAGGAGCATGGGCTCTAGGCACGCAGGCTTCAGCAGTTGTGGCTCACGGGCTCTAAAACATGGACTTACTAGTCGTGGCGTATGGGTTTAGTTGCTCTGCGGCATGTGGGATCTTCCCGGATCAGGGCTTCAACCTGTGTCCCTTACATTGGCAGGAGGATTCTTAACCACTGCACCACCAGGGAAGTCCCAGATTAAATACTTTCTGAATGCCAAGCAATGAGTTAGGCTTTTGAAATTTGCAGATGAATAGTATTATATTTTTCATGTCCCAACTTTGATGAGAGTCTGAATCAACTGACCCAGTATTAATTGTTCAAAAAAGAGCCATTTTCAAATAAACATTTTGCTTAATTGTTCTTGGGCTTATTAAGGTGCTATTGAAAAGTCTCTTTCAGTACATTTCTTTCATTTGAAATATTGGCTGCATCATACTATATATCTCCCTATGCTGTTTAGCATAGCCTGTAGTGTCGGGACATTGGCTTTAAATGACCTGACTTACTCAAGTTAGGCTGTTTTATTTATGGAAGTAGAACTCCATGTGGGGTAGTGAAAATATCATCTTTGGAAGAATGCCTCTTCACACCTTCCCAAGGGTCACGCTCTTTAATGAGGGGCTCAATGACCTTGTGCAGGTTCTCTAGGGAGCAGTCTCAAAAATTTCCCAGTTAAAGAAAAGTCTGAAATTTTAGATGTTATCACTAATGAATGTGAAAACTAATGAGAGTTTCATTGTTTTAATTCTGTGTCCAGGGAATAAGCTGGATGGTCATAAAGAGAAAGTAGGATCACATCTGAATTAAAAAAATTGTGTTCTTTTGTAAAGTAATGCAAAAATTTCAACTTTGAACATGTTTTGGGGATGAGGGGGAAATGTTGGAGAAAGAACTTCTGAAAGCAAATATGCTTAGTCCTGAGCTCCCTCTGTTATTTTAATCTAATACAAATACATGGTAAAAGACTCTGCCTTAGCAGGAAGTCAGTATGAATGCAAACCTCAATTGAAGCTAAGAAAGCCAGCTTATCAGAGTTTTGTTTTGATAGTCTAATTGCTAAGAGCTAAACGTGTCATCATCTTCTCTGGTGTGCTGCTTCCCCTCAAACAAACAAACAAAAATACA
The DNA here is from genome assembly GCF_963455315.2 of Globicephala melas. Lineage (NCBI taxonomy): Eukaryota > Metazoa > Chordata > Mammalia > Artiodactyla > Delphinidae > Globicephala > Globicephala melas. The sequence continues at coordinate 100,710,036 of NC_083318.1, read as the reverse complement.
ACAAAACAAAACAAAGCACATGACATCCTTTCCCAATATTCTGATATGCCTAATTAGGTGATCGTACCTCTCAGTTGATAATTATGGGCTGTAGTTTGTATGTTTCCATTGAACAAAAAAAAGTGGTCAAAGTTTATTTTTTTCTTTTTAATTAAAAAAAAATAACTTTATTAATTTCCCATAAATTTTATTATAATATCTAAAATCCTTTTTCATCAAGTAACACATGCACTTCCCCAGGGATTCTGATATGCCCTTTGTGGCAGTTACTCTCCAAAGATGGTCTCCAATGAGCCAAGCCTCCAAGTATTCACAGCCTTGTAGATTCCCCTCCCACACTATATCTGGCCAGGCAGGTAATTCTTGAGCATTCGTTTTTGGAATCTTGAAACTGTCATGTAAGAAGTTCAACTGTCTTGCTTGTGAAGCCACATGGAGAGGCAACATGGGTAGGGAGAAATGCCACTGTCCCAGTGTCTCAGCAGATCCTAGAGAAACTTCAGCTTCTGGCACAATCTAATTGCAACCTTGTCACAATCTATCTGAGTGGCCTCAAATAAAGGACAGCAGGACAGCTCAACTGAGTCCAGTCAACTCACAAAACCATGAGAGATGACATAGTTGTTGCTGTTTTAAGCTACTAAGTTTTGAAGTGACCTGTCATGCTGCAATAGGTAACCAGGACAGCCCGCAGTGGACACAGTGTCTCTTCCCTCTACCCCACCGCCACCCTCACTTCAACGGAAACCCATTGCACAATGCAACCTGGGGGCAAGAAGGAGGATGAATGACATATCGATAGAAAAGTCATACTAGAAAAAAATTTTCTTTAAATACCATACTTAAGGCACTTTACATTAAAGAGCCAACATTAAAACTCTACTTCCAACCTCATATTTCTATAAACATTCATATTTGTACCTATATCTCAAGCAAGGAAAGGAAGCAGAGAAACTGAATACCCTCCTCCCAAACTGATCCAATTTAATTTCAACTGATATTTCAGAAAATGTGGGTGGGAGGTGGTGAACTGACAAGATTATTTTAAAGTTTGTATGGAAATGCAAAGGCCAAGAAAATATTGAGGAAAATTCAATTTAGAGGGCTTACATTATGAGTTACCTAGTATTATTTTAAAGCTATAGTGATTGATACAGTGTAGTACTGGTGTGAGGATAGACAAATAGACCAATAAAACAGATAATAGAGTTCAGAAATAGATCTACACATATATGAAAACTTGATTTAAGATAAAGTCAAACACACTGCAATGGTAAAGATGGTCTTTTCAATAAGTAGTGCTGGGTCAATTGGTTATCTACGTGTGAACAAATAAATCTTGATCCGTACCTTACACCATATCCAAAATTCCATTCCAAATTGAAATGAAGACCTAAATGTGAAATGTAAAACAATAAAATTTCTAGAAGTTAACAAAGGAGAATATCTTTGTGAACTCTGAGTAAGAAATGATTTCTCATACAGAACAAAAAAGAACTAATCATAGAAATAAAATATTGATACATTAAACTTTATTAAAGATGCAGTGGAAAGGCAAACCACAGAATGGCAGAAGATATTTGCAACATACATTTCTATCAAATGATTCATATGTTAAGACTGTTCTTAAAATATGTTAAGAATTCCTGCAAATCAGTAAGAACTGATGGACAAAGTAATTTAAAAATGGGCAAAAGTCTTGTGACTCTGTGATATAATACGAAAAATATTTTTGGTCTTTTCCCTGGTTCCTGGCACAAAGCTCCTAAAACCTTTAAAAATTCCTGAAAGGGGTGAAACGAGCATCTTTTGTTTTTCATAATAAGCCCCTTTCCCTCATAACTTTGTGCTAATGAGGTGACTCTTGGAGGATTGGGGTTGGTTAACAGAGAAACCAACCATGTGATGAGAGGGTTGGAACATTTAGTCTCACCACCAACTTCCAGTGAGGAAAAAGGGGCTAAAGATTGTTCAGTCACCAATGGCTAGTGATTTCATCAATCATGCCTAGTAATGGAACCTTCATAACCCCCTAAATGATGGGGTTCAGAGCACTTCTAGATTGGTAAACACATGTAGGTGCACCTTCCTACACTCCTTGCCCTATGTATGTCTTCCATTCTGCTGTTCCTGAGTTGTACCCTTTATAATAAACCAGTAATAGTAAGTAAAGTGTTTCCCTGCATTCTGTGAGCTGTTATAGCAAATTATTGAACCTGAGGAGGAGTTTATGGGAACCCCCAATTTATAGCCAGTCAGTCTGCAACACAGGCAACAACCTGGGACTTGCAATTGACATCTGAAGTGGGGGCAGTCTTGGAGGATTGAATCCTTTAACTTGTGGGAGCTGGCACTAATGCCAGTTAGATAGTGCCAGAATTAAATTAAAATGTAGGACACTCGGTGTTTGCAGAGAACTGGAGGAATGCAAGGTGTGGAAAACCCATACATTTTGTGTCAGAAGTGTTACGAGTAGAAAGTTTTCTTTTTAGGTTTTTTGTTTAGTATTAAATAGGTACTTCACAAAAAAGATATTCAAATGGCCTATAAACAAATGAATAGGGGCTCATCCTTATTAGTTATCAGGGAGTGCAAATGAAAACTACACTAAGATATCACTGCAAATCCATCAGTAGTGCTAAAACAAAACCAAATATCATCTGATAATACTAAGTGTTAGCAAAATTGTAGCCTAACTGAAATTCCTGGTATAAGCATTTTGGACAGCTTGGGAAGTATCTACAGAAACTTAACATATTCATAGTCCATGCCTCAGCAATTTTACTTGTAGTTTACACTCAGCAGAAATCAAAACATGAACATGTACAAAGGGCTTCCCTGGTGGCGCAGTGGTTGAGAGTCCGCCTGCCGATGCAGGGGACGCGGGTTCGTGCCCCGGTCCGGGAGGATCCCACATGCCGCAGAGCGGCTGGGCCCGTGAGCCATGGCCGCTAAGCCTGCGCGTCCGGAGCCTGTGCTCCGCAACGGGAGAGGCCACAGCAGTGAGAGGCCCGCGTACCACACACAAAAAAAGAAAAACATGTAGAAGAATGATCTTAGCAGCTTTTTTAAAAAAAAAAAAAAACCAAAAACTGGAACAAATGTCTGCAAACAATTGAATGGATAAATAAATTGTGGTATATTCTTCCAACAGACTCTTTTTAAAAACCAAATCGCATGAAGAAATGTTTTTGTAAGTATGTTCTGTCTTTTTTTTCTCATCACACATCAATGAGAATGAATAAGCTACAGCTATAAGCAGCAACATGGATACATTTCACATAAGGCTGAATAAAATAAGGTAATCACACAGAGTGCATACTCTATGAACCCATTTTTATAAAGTTTAGAAACAGGCAAACCTAATCCATGTGCTGCAGATCAGAATAGTAATGAGGTTGTTTTTGGGGGGTAGGGGAGTCCTTAATAATTTGGAAAAGACTCCAAGAAGATTTCTAGGATATTAATATAGTTCTGTGTCTTGGTCTGGATGCTCGTTACCCAAGTTTTGTTCACTCTGGAAAAATTTACCAAGCCACACACTTATGATTTGATTTGTTCAATTTTCTGCATTATGCTATACTTCAATATAGTATATATATATATGCTATACTTCAATATACTTCAAAACTTTTAATTTTAACATTACTTCAAAAATGTGGTGGAAAAATGAGAGAAAGAGAGAGAGAAAGAAGGAGGAGGAAGAGGAGGAGGTATGGGAGAGATTGAGAAAAGGAAAGAAAAGAAAGAGAAAAGGGGTAAAGAGAGGGAAGAAAGAGAAAAAGGGAGGAAGAAAGAAGGGAGAAAGAGAAAAAAAGGGAGAAAGGAGGAAGGAGAGAAGGAAAGAAAGGAAGCAATTTCATTACTTATAATTAGCATCATAGCTTTGGGGCAGTGTGAATCATCTATCTCCCCAAATATTAGATAATTTCGGATTAGCAATGCCTGCAAAGACATATCCCTTACTTAGAATACATAATTATAGAATCTTAGAAATTTGGAACTCATGGGTGATCTAAATTACACCCTCACCTCTAAAATGCATGATTGTGGCCACCTCTTTATGAGAAAAGAAAACCTGACCCAGTTAATAATGGGAAAGAAATCGAGACTTTTGGGTCACGTCTCAAGGCCATAATTCTGTGGAGTAAATTTCACATGCACTGGATAACTCATACGAAGCGATGGCATACTTAGCATCAGGTCTCAGAAAAGATGTGTGTACTTAATGACTTTTCCCCCAAAACGTTTGACTTTATGAAAGTTTTTAAAATGGCTTCATTTCATAGAAAATGTGCTGTGAATCTCCATCATTAACAGATGTTAAAGGGTGGGGGAGTGAGCAAAGGATGGAGAGCTGCGAACTTCAGCTCTAAAAGACCAGCTACCTCAACAATAAAGACACAGAAACCTCAGTTGCCCTTGGCCGTGGTTGCCTAAGCCACAGCCAGCACTGCCCTAGTAACAGAAGGGTCTCATACTGTTTCTCCAAATACATGTCACCCTCCCTGCATTTTGTGGAAAGCCTTTGATGTTGATCTGCAGATGGATACCCTGGACTTTTCCTTTTGCTTGTGCAAACAAAGCAAGGCAATTTGGGTTTTCTTGGCAAATACTGTCAGATGTTTTACATTCAGCAACAAAAATTAAGTGAAGTTTTTCTTGCTCAAACTTCTACCATTGACCGTAAATTAAAACACCTATATACTCACACAAGATTATTGTGAGAAAAAAAAAATCTATAGAGCCAGTATCTGAACAAAATATTCTTAAACAAACCAAACCTTGTGAAAGAATATTTTCCTGAGTCTGTCCTGTCATTTTAAAAAAAGCGTATATTTACCATATATATCCCAAACTGTGGCCCAATTTAAAAGGAGTCAAATTAAAAAGTGCCTACTACATAAAAACAAAATTCTTCTTAAAATGTTTTAGCCAAAATTATAATATTATTATCAGTGCTCAAATAAATTAGTCCTTGGTTTCAAAATCTTTCAATAGTTTGACTCAGAATATAATAGAAAGTCTTCTTAGCTTTGAATTTAAATATAACCCAAATATCAATAGGGATCACTTCGTACTTTAAAATCTTGATTAGACTGGCTCAAAACCTATTCCACATCTTTTAGAAAGGATACCACCCTCTGCACATTCAGAGTGTGAAGAAAGAGGGAAGGGAGAATGGAAAGGCTCTGTTCTCATGATCCCTTCTGACTGAGATTCTGCTTCTGTTAACTAGTTTATGAAATTTTTTTTCCATCCAACCTATGGATCCTGTTGCACAAAGCATCATCCCAAACCTGGAACACTGTATTTTTCTATGATTTAAGAGAGAGAAAGTATCTCTCTTCACTCTGTAGATATAGATAGATGGATGAATACAGATAGGTATATAGATAGATAGATAGATAGATAGGTAGATAAGATGATAGATAAGCAGACAGACAGACATACCTACAAATGCAAATAAAATAGTAGGCATGTGTCCCTAACATACCTTCTGGCTGTCCAACCTCAGGCCAAGCTATTCTGAAAGGCATCAGGGTTCCTGCCCCTCCTTCTCCTATCTGCTCTCTTCTCTCTACCTCCTAATTGCCCATAGAATTCCACATTCCGGTCACTTGGTTATGAAGAGAATTTCAGTTCTTTCCAGATGTTTCACAACCTTTCCATATCAAAAATATGTCAAGGTGCTCAGCTAAACAATATGACCCTCTACTTCTTAGGAGCACAGAGTGCTGAGAGTCACCTTGGATTTTTCTCTAACCAGACTCCCTTCTACAAAGGCAAGGTTTTACAAAGTGAGAGAGTGGCATGGACATATATACACTACCAAATGTAAAATATATAGCTAGTGGGAAGCAGCCGCATAGCACAGGGAGATCAGCTCTGTAGTTTGTGACCACCTAGAGGGGTGGGATAGAGAGGGTAGAAGGGAGGGAGATGCAAGAGGGAAGAGATATGGGGATACATGTGTATGTAGAGCTGATTCCCTTTGTTATAAAGCAGAAACTAACACACCATTGTAAAGCAATTATACTCCAATGAAGATGTTAAAAAAAAAAAGGTTTTAAAAAGTAATTGTTTCCCCCTCTATTACATGCAGTTCTCCACAGCCTAGTTTCTTCATCTAACTTGCCTATCTCTACTTAATGTTGTCACTCTCAGCCTGAGGGGAGAGAAGGCAACTTATATTTTTATATCCTCTGCTCCTGGATGAGTTATCATAGGTGGGAAAATACGACTGTGTTTGACTGGTATTCTTCAGCATCTGGCTCAGGGCTTGGCATTTCAAGGGAAATGTTAAGAATTTGACTTCGAATGGTGATTTGTTCATGACTGTAATACACTAATTGTCACAGAGCAGTACAACTCATGAAAGTGGCCCACTAAGACTATCTCCAAGCAAGGAAGATGCTCTCCTACCAAATCCATTGGAGTTATCCAATAGCCCAACCATGGCCCTTATTTCTAGTTCCTAATAACACTCTTCAGTTTAACATTTGGCACCTACTTTCTCAGCTCTAGTATTTAATTGTAGATTTCCTTAACTGGTGGTAACTAACAATCCCCACTACAATTTCTCAGATCTCAGAGCAAGCTAGTCATCCACTGGGTATACTTGGTTGGTACCAAATCCCCAGGACTCTGGTTTCCAGCCCTGCTCATTCCCTGCCTCACACAAACCGGTGACATGATTCTGCTGGATCCTTTCTACTTTGAGGTAGAAAGCACAGTGAAGGACCTTGCCCTACAGATAGAAACATCTCCATTTGGACATAATATAAAGTCTGTGGGTACATAACACATTCCTTCCTTCCTGTTAAAGTGTTCCTTGGAGATTTATGGCAATGTGTGCGAACTGTAGATTTTCCACATGCTGATCACTGCCTCCACATAGACTCTATGGTCACTGTAGTCTACAAGATGAAGGTGTGTTGACTTCACTGTCACCCTCCAAATTGTAGAAAAATGATTGACTTGCTTCACAGGTACAGAATCAGAGTTCATTACTTATCAAACGGAAGGTTTTTTTTGAGGTAGTGAGGTCCAAAATGTGTGGGCTTTTCTGGAAGGTGGCACATGTTTCTTTGCAGTATAAAGGGCATGATTTCATTCTCCAGCACTTTAATACCTGCTTCTTGGCCCAGAAACTGACCATCTTTGATCCTGTCTAGTAGGGAAGGACTAACAGTTCTTAGAAGAACTAAGGAGGATGGCATTGCGCACATACTTACCCAGGGAGAATCCAGAACTTCAAATAGGCACTTTTGGACATTAACCCAGGAAACACTTGGACTGCAAGATCATTACCTATGAGCTGGTACAGCTTCCTTGCACAGACTTTGTGAACTGACTGGCAAGAGGCCTAACTATTAAATCAGGCCAGTCAGTCATTTCATAGAAAACTGATTAGGAAAGCAATTCAGGAAGACCCTGGTCATCTTGACTTAAGAATCCACATTCTTTTCAGCTCTGGCTTTCCTGTGCAATTTTTTAAAACTGATAGTTGAAATCAGCAGAGGAGACCAGCTCCCTTTCCACAGGTTTCATGAGCTCAGAACCTCAAAATATAAGAACAGCAAAAGGAGTTTCAGGTAGAAAAGAGAAAGGGAGAAGAAGGAAGAGAAAGGAAAGAGGGAGGGAAGAAGTAATTTATTGATCAGTTTCTATAAGATGCCAGGTGTTTGCTTTCCTTCTATTATTACTAATATTCAAAACAGTCTTGCAAGACAGTTATTAGTAAAAGCCAAGTCATGCCTTTGAAATAATAATACAGTGTGAAATCCACCTGGTCGGAGCAAAATTTTGCTGGCAGGAATCAATGAATCATCTTGTAAGCAAGCAAATACCCATTTTCCCCTGTTCTTGTGGTACGTGGGCCTCTCACTGTTGTGGCCTCCTCCGTTGCGGAGCACAGGCTCCGGACGCGCAGGTTCAGTGGACATGGCTCACGGGCCAGCCGCTCCGCAGCATGTGGGATCCTCCCGGACCGGGGCACGAACCCGCGTCCCCTGCATCGGCAGGCGGACTCCCAACCACTGCGCCACCAGGGAAGCCCTTCCTCTGTTCTTAATTGTGCCTTTTAGTTGGTGATCTGGGGTCTATGTGGGTAATGATTCTTAGGACTCATTATTTATGGAGCAATCTCCTCCTAAAACTGTTCTCAAACCCATGATGGAACTTCCTCCCTGCTTGTGCTTGCCTAGCTCTGACCCTTTACAATCTCTGCCTCCATCTAGATCCCCTGTCACGCTGGACATGTCATTAGTGCTGATTATCTATATTATCTAAAATTTTCTTCTGAGTGACAGAAAGCACTTTAAATGGCTTCGTGTTTGAACAGCTGGATTAAATGGCACTCTAAGTGTCTGAAAGAAATAATACATCTCCCCAAACTGCCTACCTCCCTCAGGGGAATAGCTTAATCACCTTGTAGAATTAACCTATTATCTAATCAATCCTTACCAAAACCCTACATTAGGTTTAAAATTCAGTTAAATAGACACAATAACTCAAATAACAAAAAGGTTAAAAGAGCTCATGTATATCAGTCCTTTTTCTAAAAAACAACTACTAAGCATCAGTGAAGCACTTTTAACTCTTTACGTATTCCTTGATTCTACCTTCCTTTCCAGATAAACTCTTATATTTCTCTTCTAACGTTCTTGAACAAACTCTCCCCATTCCTCTTACATTTCCTGTCTGCCTTTTACACTCTATGTCTACATATGTGCTTTGCTTCCTACTGTATTCTATAAACATATTATGTTAAAAACTGTTTAATGTGATATGTAGTGGCATAAGGGTATTAAGAACATGGAAAAATGAGAAGTGCAGTAAAATTAAATCAAGACTAAATAAGGAAGAGGATGTCAAATAAAAGTCTGGGGCCTTAACAGGAAAATAAAAGTACATTTATTTCTACACTGCTAAAAGCAGCTAATTGAGAGCTATAGTATTTCCTTGGTCCCTTTCAGTATGCCCATCATGCCAAGTGGATATATAAAATGTATGCTTTTTATAATCATGGTTTTCTTTACGAATGGGAAAGATTATCTTAAGGTAATCTAGCATTCTTCTGTTCAAATTGATGTCCTATTATTATTGGGTTTTTTCATGCTGCACCCCATGAAGGCAGTTATCCAATCTGCCATGGTTCTTGCTTTCCTTTCCCTGCCTTCTGTTTCCGTGCATCTTGAAATTTAAGTATCAAGCATTCACAGTTTTGTTTTGTTTTTTGGACCTGCCTCAATTTTTAAAAATTTTAGACTCATTTTATGTTTACGTACCAAGAAAGTTGTTTGATTGGGTCAAAGAAGAAAATGATTTTTAAAGAATTTATTGATGGCTAGATTGGAGAAAAAATGTAGAAGCCACATAGATAGTTGGTGTATGGTTTAAATATATTAAGAGATAACAGAGTTAAAATAGCTTTTAACACAAGATGCTATGAAATCATGGAAACAGAGGTACTTCACGTGACATATGCTTTCCCTATAATCCATGAGAAAAGAAATAAAAGCCATAGACTATTTAGATTGACCAACTTTTCAGATAGTATCTATTAGCTTATTCAAAAGGATGACATAGACGGGATTAATCCAGTGTAAAATAATATTATTGAATTTTTCATCAAAATAGACTGATATCTACATTAGCAAAAAAATGAAGAAATAATCTTGACAAGGTATGTGCAAAATTTATATGAAGAAAAATTTAGATGATGAAAGAAGACAAAATGGAAAACTTCTTATATTTTTTAAGGGTTAAATTAAGTGCAATTCCAATTAAAATACCATTGGGATTCATTTGGAAAAGGATAAGTTGATTCTACATGCCATATAGAAAAATTAAAAACAAGAAAAGGGCATTCTGAAAACCTCTGAGAAATAATAGCAATGAGAGGGAACTAACTTTTATAGACTTTAAAATGTATTCTGAAGGTATAGAAATTAAAAAGCTTATTAGTGACACAAGTAAACACAGGAATTTGGTATATTTTGAAAATGTCATTTTAAATTAGTAGGTGAAATGGATTACAAAGAGATTTCTACCAGGAAAAAAAATAAAGTTGAATTCTTACCTAACACTTTGCATCAAAATAAAATCAGATAGACAAAATATTTAAATATTAAAAATAAAACAAAGGTACTAGAAGAAAACATAGTTGTTGTTTTTTTTATTATTGTCAGAATGAAAAAGGCCTATCAAAGAATGACACAAATGCTCAAAGTCACACAGACTAAAAGTAGCAGTTGAATTTACCTGCATAAAACTGAGAATCTTTTGTTTGGCAAATAATACCAAAAACAAAGTCAAAAGATAAATGGAATCCTGAGGAAAAAAATGTTAGCATCAAATATTACAGACAAAGGGCTAATTCTTTTGGGAAACCCCCCCCGCCAAAACTACAAGTCATTTTAAAAAAGACTAAGAACCCAGTAGAAAAATGGGGAAAGAATGCATACAGGCTTTTTCCTGTTAAAGGATAGAAAATTCATTTTATAATTATCATCACTTAAAGCTAGAGAAATGCCCCTTTTGTAATTCCTATCAGGTGGGCACCCACCTCTGCACCCATGCATCCTATTCCCCAATTCTCTACCCCTAGAGTATCCACATTTTTGTTGTTGTTTATATACTGTGCTATGTTGCTTCATCTGAACATAAACAAATACAAATATATATCCTTATTGTATCTCTTTTCTTTTACAAATGTTAGAGTTTTCTATTCATCCTTCTGTATCTTGCTATTTTCACCCAACAGTATATCTTGCTGTTCTTTCTTAGATTTAGAGAGAGCTTACTTACAGTTTTGTAGTGTTAAGTGTGTGGTTGTACCAGTTTATTAACCAGTTCCTTATAAATGGACACTTCTGTTTCTGATATTTTACACTTAGAAACTATGCCACAGCAAATACTCTTGTACCCACATCATTTAGCACATGTAGATTTGTAGGATAAATTTACAAAAGTGGGATTGCTGGAGTAAAGGCAAATACAGTTGTCCCTTAAACAACATGGATTTGAACTGAGCGGGTCCACTTGTACTCGGATTTTTTACTATGGTAATTCAGGATCCGTGATTGGTCAAATCCTTCCATGTGTAACTGGGGAGATGGGGGGCCGACTGTAGAGTCATACCTGGATTTTTGTCTTTTCTGATCTGGGGCCAGGTGTTGGCATTCCTAACCCCTGCGTTGTTCAAGGATCAACCATACATTTACTGCCATTACACACATTTGCAGCATTAAATGCTTGAGTAAATGCAACTGTGAGTTTGATTGATATTGCCAGATTCCCTTTACAGAAGTTGTACAGGGCTTCCCTGTGGCGCAGTGGTTAAGAGTCTGCCTGCCAATGCAGGGGACACGGGTTCAAGCCCTGGTGTGGGAGGATCCCACGTGCCGTGGAGCAGCTGAGCCCGTGCGCCACAGCTGCTGAGCCCACGTGACACAACTACTGAGTCCCATGCACCTAGAGCCCGTGCTCTGCAACAAGAGAAGCCACCATAATAAGAAGCCCGCGCACCACAGCAAAGAGCGGCCCCCGCTCGCTGCAACTAGAGGGGGCCCACGCACAGCAATGAAGACCCAACACAGCCAAAAATAAATAAGTAAATAAATTTATATATATATATATATAAAAAAGAAGTTGTACAAAAGTTTAAACCCCCATTGATGTATGAGGTGCCATTTTCCCCGCAGCCTCACCAGCAGCATCTGGTGTCAAACTTTTATGTTTTTCCAATCTGATAGGTGATAAATCTTATTTCCATGCATTTGTCTTTTCATGAGGAACCTGAACATATAAACTTACACAATAGGAATCAGCCTTGATTCCTTTAGTCAATGGCCATGCTGCGTATGTGCATTATGAAACAGCACAGTTGAGCAGTTTTCATGCTATCATAGCAGTACTTGCCTTGGGCAAAATACTTACCTCACGAAAAATACACTATTCTTTCTCAGCGTCTAGAGAAAAAAAAACGACTGAAGAAGATTGATGATTAATTTGCATGTTAAAAACAGTTTTTCTCCTCCTTGAAAAATTGTGGAGGTGAAAATAGTTTGGAGATAGAAACATAACTTGCCAGAGTCTTTCTAAAAGAGCTATTGTGGGAGGTTATGCAAGAGACTTTGAAGCTATTGTCTACAAGGTAATAAAAATGGTCTGAAAACGATAGGAAGAGATCTAAGAGTGGACGCATCAATAGTTTTGTAGGCATCCCTTTTTCTCCTTTTACTACTTTATTTAATTAAGATATGATTGACATAGGACATTGTGTAAGTTGAAGGTGTGCAAGTGTTGATTTGATACATCTGTATATTGTAAAATGATTACCACATAGTGTTGGCTAACATCTCTATCATCTCCCATAATTATTATTTCTTTTTTGAGGGGAGAACAATTGGGATCTAGTCTCTTACCAACTTTGAAGTTTATAATACAGCAGCGGTCTCCAACCATTTTTGGCACCAGGGACCGGTTTCATGGAAGACAATTTTTCCACGGACCTGGAAATAATTATGAAATAATTATACAACTCACCATAATGAATATATTTATATATATATAAAAAGAAATATAATTAAATATATAATGAAATAATTATACAACTCACCATAATGCTGGCAGGAGGCGGAGCTCAGGCGGTAATGCAAGCGATGGAGAGCGGCTGTAAATACAGATGAAGCTTCTTTCGTTTGCCTGCCGATAACCTCCTGCTGTGCAGCCCGGTTCCTAACAGGCCACAGACTGGTACCGGGCTGTGGGCTGGGCGTTGGGGACCCCTGTAATACAGTGTTGTTGACTATAATCTCTATGCTGTGCATTAGATCCCCAGGACTTATTTATCTACTGGTTGCAAGTTTGTACCATTAAACAACATCTCCCCAATTTCCCTAACTGCCAGACCCTGTAACCACCACTCTACTCTCTGATTCTACAGTTCAGCATTTTTAGATGCCATTTATAAACGATATCATACAGTATTTGTCTCTCTCTGTCTGACTTATCTTACTTAGCATAATACCCTTCAAGGTCCATCCATGTTGTCACAAATGACAGGATTTCCTTTTCTCTCACAACTAAAGAACATTCTCAATGAAATATCAGCTTACACGCAGCAGCGTCTCATGAACTAGGAATTTTTGAAATCTGTTTTATAGTAGATGTCCACACTGTTCATCCTGAGCAAAGTGGGGGCCATATAAATCAACTGTCAACATTCTTTGGTGCTATAGCAACTAAGAATTTTCACATCAATTGGGAAAATTCTAAATACTAAGATAATTCTTCTAGGCAAATCTGAGTTGGAGACAGAATTACAAAACCTTCTCCCACTCTGTTCATGTTCACCACCTATGTCAGAAAGTTCCAAGCATTGCTCAAAATGAAAATCTCTGCCCTCCCAATCAGGCCCTTTATCTACATTTTAAGTGTGACCAGTAATAACTTCAAAAATTCTGTATTTTCTCATTTTATGTTAATCATGCATCCTCAAACAACTTTAATGTTAGGTAAGGAGAGAGTTTGGAATTCTGTGGAGTAGCTGTACTTGGATAATTTCAAATAACCTTTGTAACTGCATTTTACATTCATATAGTATTATTCTCAAGCAAATATTCCACTTGAGCGGTGCTACATTCTTCAAAAAAGAATAAATTTTTGATGTAATGACTAAATCAGGAGAGGAATTCATCTTTTGCACTATTCAGATAGACTTCCGTAAATTAAAAAGATCAAATTGAGAGTGATAAGAAGTCAGAATTTTTGAAGTTTTTTTTCTGAATTGTTAAATGTATCTTTTAGAGTTCTATCCATCTTTGCAAGTGTGTATGCAAGTGTGATTGTATATATGCTTGCATTTATATCTGCCTCTTCTAAAAAAGGACTTTGAGGGACATTATTACATGACAAATGTATAATAAGATTGTTAAATTAGTAATAAATAAAATAGGAGGTAGAGAGTATGCTAACATCATGGTGATCTTAGTCATGTGTAATTGACTATTAAAAATTAGTCTTTGACCTTGTTGAAAGCAAAGGCAAAAAAGAAAATAAAATAACACCATGTTTTTTCTTTTAATACCTTTTATAATAAGGCATAGCATACATACAATGAATGGCACTGATCTTAATTGTTACAATTCCAGGAGATTTGTCAAATGCACATATTGATGCAACCCAAAATCCCTATCAAGATGGAGAACATTACCATCACCTCAAAAAATATTCCCCTGCCCCTTTCCAGCCAGTTCCTCACTGGTGCTCTGATTTCCTTCAACAATGGATTTGCTTGTTCTAGAACATCATATAAGTAGGATCACACAATATGTACTCCTTTGTGTAGATGTCTTTTGGCTTCTTTCAGTGTAATGTTTTGGAGATTAGCCCACGGTGTTGTGTTTATCAGTAATTTGTTCCTTTATATTGCTGAGTAGCCTTCCACTGTATGAATATTCCCTATTTTTAAGATCATTAGTTTTTTGATATCTGATTGGAAGCTCTACTAGTCCTTAAAGAGAATTGTATAATGATCCTTATACTAACAGATATTTGGTATATGAACTATCAAGAAATATTATAAGCAATATCTTTAGTGATAACAAATGCAGAAACAATCTTCAATTGACTTTTTCTTATGTCAACCCTTAACAGCTATCTATAACCCTGTGTTGATCAGCACACATCCAGTTATCTGACCCTTTAGTCAAGTTTTAGAAGAATATAGGAGAGTTTAGATCAACATAAACCCAAAGGATCTGCTAATGACTGCATTTTGACCTTCAAGGTACATGTGGGGCCCAGCAGGCAGAGCTGGGGTTTGAACCTAGGTTATAGGTAGAGATACAATCGATTTGACTAAATTCAATATAATAATCTAGTTACATTTGACTGATTAGTCTTATTGATCTACATGGCCCTAGCTTGGCTGCATTTTCATACAGCTTCAATTGTGTTGTTTTTAGAGTTTACTGAAAGGAACCCAGCAAATCTTGGGTTATGGATGGAACCCCACACACCTAACTGCCAGTTCCAGCTGCTTCCAATCATTAATGGGGACTACAGAGCTCTTTTAATGAGAATTATTTGCCATCTAAGCTTCTTCTATAACATTAGATCTATCCTTCTATTTAGTATATTATATACAATAGGTAATGTATCATTTAGCCTTCAATATTAAATGTCTGATGCAACCTCCAGTGAGACCGAAATGCTGTAAATCATGACACTTCTCTCTTTTCCGCTAGTACCCAAATAGAATATTAGAAATCAAGGTGGAAAAGATGAAAGAATTATAGACAGCAAAGATGCATCTCTCACATTGTTTCAGGAAATTCAATTGAAGTTAATGTTGAAGTGTGGTTCTAGTATGATTTTTGGTGTTTAGTTTTTACTTGAAGATGAATGCTTTTAATTTCATTTAATATTTATGTAATTATTTTTAATGATTGTTGACCTTAATTTATGGTACGAATTTAATTATAAATAATGTGCCCTCTCTGATTTTGATAATATTTACATCTATTTTCTTTTAATGAATTTTTATTAGTATTCTAATGCTTATTGCTTCATCAATATGTACATATAAATATATGATTCTCTTCCATATCTAAAGCTGAAGCATGTCTCATGTCCATAACAGTGATTTGTGTTTTTGTATGATACCATTCTTACCGAGAATGATTAAAAAGATATGAAGCATTTCTCTATGACCTGTGGTTATCATCTTCATCCACCCCATATCCTTAAGTCATGAGAAGTCCCATCTCATTTCCTTTATAGTAGCCTTCTTTTTTCCTTTTCTACATCTCTGCCAATTTTTCTAATAGTTGAGTCAAGACTTTTGAAAATCAGTATAATACTCTTTATCATTGATAGAATTAAACACTTACATAAAGTCATTTTCACTCTTTAGCATCTAATACTGTGATGTTAAATACTTGGTTGGTTAACTATAAGTGAGTTGTACAGAAGGCATGCCCCACCCATACTGGCATTTTGATACCAAGAGAAAGAGATGGTAATAATTAAACCATTATTTGGAATGTTTAAATCAAATTGTCACTCTTTTCCTATGACTTGCAAGCTTACACAAAAGAGTTATCTATGAACATATACCCAAGCATCATTCAACATTCATTAGTTGAAAAATATTTATGGCCACCCACCGTCTATTAGGTATGTCATGGTGTGATAGTAAGATCTCAATCAAACAGCCCTGGATCTGCTCTGTCTCTTACTACCTGTATGGCTTTTGGAAACTTTTTACTCATTGTAAGCCTCAGTTTCCTCTTCTGTAAAGTTGTAATATTTTATTTGTTCGTTTGTTTGTTTGTTTGTTTAGATAACATGTTCCAGTACTTGACAAGATTTATGTGTCAACAAAAATATAAAGTCTCTACTAGTATGTAATTGTATAACCTTGCACAAATGGAATCACCTCTTTAGGATTCTCTTTCCTCTTCTGCAAAATGAGGAGTGGGGATAGATTAAATGATTTCTAGATGGTTCTCAAATGTCTGCATCGCCTGGAAGCTTTGTACAAATAACAACACCTTACTAAAATATATAAAAGTTAGTGAATTATGACTTCTAAAGAAAAGAACTGAGAATCTGTTTACATAATATTACTATTCATATTGCATGTATTTTACTATATATGTATATATAATGTATGTTTGTGTGTGGATAAATATGTTTTCTATTTTTCCCTAGGGATATGACTTAAAGTTTTTTTAAAAAAATTTGAATGTACCTCAAACTTACAGAAAATTTCCAGCTATACTATACAGTATATAGGATTTTTTTTTCATCTGAACCATTTTAGAGTAAGTTCCCAACATGATGCTTTAATGCATTTTTTTATAAAACTTTGGATGGAAAAAATATGGTGTGATATAAATGACAGTGAATAAGGTGTATAGGAAGTTTGTGGTGGATGATGGTGCTGATAGAAGCATTGTGGGTATAGAAGGCAAATCCATATCCAGAAAAAGTATCTATTCTAGTGAGGACAAAACCCTGCCTCTTCCATGAAGGAAAGGGATCCACTATAATCAACCTGCCTTGGCTGGTCCCCTCAAGTACAGTACCCTATGCCTCACTACTGGTCTGTGTTGTTGGGAGATTACCCTTAGGAAGTATGGAGTATCCAGATCTGCTTTAGTGAGAGAAAATCTGTTTTGTTGAGCCCATGCATAATTTCCAATGCTGCCCTCATAGTTACTGTGTTATTCCGCCCTTTTAGCAAGCCCTGGGTGACTCGATAAAGAGGCTGACTGACATTTTCAGAACAAGGTCATCTTGTCTACCTGATTATTAAGACCTGTCAGTGCTCTTACTTTTAATTTAACCTCATTTTTATTTTGATGAAGTGCAGCTTTCTTCATGCTTTTTGTGTCATATTTAAGAAATCTTTGCCAACTCTAATATCACTAAGATTTCCTCTTAGGTTTTCTTCTAAAATTTTTACATTTAGGTCTATGTTCCATTTTGAGTTAATTTGTAAATGGTGTGAGGCAAGGGGTCAAGATTCTCTTTTGTAATTTTTCATATAGTTACTCACATGCATTTGACATTTAACATAAAACAGCAGCTTAAAAGTGTCTTGGGTGGGAATTAAGGTATAAATAATGACATGTGGGCCTTTTGGCTCATGTTTTTGGACGATATAGAGAAGCTGGATATCCAGAACCAGGCGTCACCATATAATGACTGACTCATGCTGATGTCCAGTTTCTATAGAGCAGGCCTCCAGATCATGAAGATAAGATCCCAAGGAAATTCCAGCTCTCACACAGGCAATTTCAGCCACAGGTCCAGGGCTTGCTGCTAGCTTCCCACTCACCTCCTTTAGATTGCTTACCCCTCTGAGGAGGCCAAATGCCCCAATAAAAATTCACTAATATCAAAGCCTACACTCCTCTTCACCAAAATGATACAAAGACAGAAGCTGTGAGTCAGAGAAGGAGAAGGAAAGGGAGAGGTGAGCACATTGCTGTTCTCTCACAGGTACCTGGGCTTCCTGTTCACTCTCCTCATTTTTAATGCCTGCCTCCAAAAGCTGTAGAAATATGCTAATTCTAGAAGGTTATGCCAAATATTCTATATCACTTTTCAGTTTTCCTGTTTCAGTGTTTATTAATATTTCTACATGTTTGTAACTAATTACAGAAAATACAGTGTTCAAAAAAACTCCACCTATAAATCCAGTATATCTGTGGGGGTAACAACATTATTAAGGTAGGTTTCACTTAAAAGTTATTTCCAGAGGAGTTACATTACACTGAATTTCCATGGATCATTTAAAATATGATTTCATCTCTATTCACATATACATAAGTTTTCAAGAATGTAGATTACACTCACGTGCTGTATGGGTTCGTGTATGCGCATATACCCCATACTCATACACACATCTCAGTTTTGAAATTTCTAAGAAGGGAAAATATATATGCCAGACAAGTGGATTTATTTCATTTCACTACTGGTATTGCTTTTACAGGACAGAGTAGAATATTAATTTTTTGAAGGCATATTAAACAGAACAGAGACCGAAGCAGTTGAAATAGATACATTCAAAGATACACATTTTGCAGTCCACTCACTTATTTCACTACCAGAATAATCTGGTATTTGCTCTGGGAGCACGCTTTTGACTAATGACCCCAGACATAAACTTACTTATGCATTCTAAAAACTATTATTACAAAACGTACAAATATTCTCTGTAAATATTCATACTGCATGATATAAAATATTTTCCATTTTTACTGAGCTTTTCACATTTTTGCTTTTGTGGCAGAAGGCTGTGCAAGCAGCAAGTTCCCTGTAATTGATCACTCTACTGGGATGTTCCTGAGTGGATTGATAAGATGGGATGTTGAGTAGAAAATTTCCCATTTGAGTTACATTATCATTCCAGGGAACAAATAGATTTCAGAGGGTGTTTTGAGTCAATCAGGAGACTTTTGAGTAAACCTACATTGCCTGCACATAGAATTTCTTAGTTTTCTCAAAGTGTGAGAATGAGTGACACATAACCTCTCCTGCTGTTAAAATAAATTTGGAAGCTGCTCCCTCTGCTATTCACAGCAATTATGTTCACCCAAAAGGAAGATGACAAAGAGCAAATGAATAAAAATAAAAATTCCCTAATGTGGAAAGATAGAGACCATGATCAAACAGAGAATAATATTTGTTTTATTTCCAGTCATTTGGAATAATCAAACGTTTCTCACTTCTGGCTCTACCACTCGGGAGATCATCCAGAACTCTCTGAAATGAAATCCACTGTCATACTTTCCACTGTGGGAGAGTGTCCATATAAGCACATTGTTTTGCATTTAAATATATATTGCCTTTAAATTTTAAATGGAGTTATGAGTGAGAAGGCTTGGCAGCAAAGAAATTAGATTGGGAAGTCAAGTGAGAAAACAAGAGCAGGCAAATATATTAAAATGGGGCTTTTCATTTGTTGTGTCTCAAATACCCACCTGGAATCCAGAATGAATTCACAGATGCCTGATACCCAGCTTGATGTTTTCTTGAATGTTAACATCTTCCAAGATGGCAAGCTAGCAATGCTTTTAAAACATACTATTTAGGGACAAAAGAAAACAAATATGGATTCATCAAAAGAAAAACTGAAAATCTCTCCATCTATATAGCATCCCAGAATTAGACTGAAAGAAGGAAAATGAAGAAAACGCAGACCATAAGTTCTCTATCATACCAAGTTCTTTCTCATAAAATTAAGAAATAGAGAACTCCTTGTCTCTATAAAAGTAAAAGATCAATTTATCCTGTCGTTATAGAGATATGTATAAAGGTAAAATCTATATATGTATGCATATCTCATTATATGTAAAGCTAAATGCTGTACTAGATAACATACATACTTTGGAAAGTGGAAGAAACAAAGGCTGTGTATTCTTTTGGTTTACATATGTGAATGTGTGTCCATACATTGTCCTTGGAAAACAATATCCAGACTAAAAAAGATCAAAGAAAAGTAAGCAAAGTAATAGACAGACTTAAGAATATAACAGATAGGGAAAATGTGAGGGAAGTGAATATATTTTGACAAAGAAATGATACTGAGAGGGTCAGGAAATGAAAACATTACATAAATACTTACATACTGAGCACAAACACAGGGTCAAACCAGGCCCTCAAAGACTCATAACTCCCATTGAAGTCAAAAGTCTGCATTGGGAGTCATGGACTCTCATTTAAAGACAAAACTCAGCCTTAAACAGTTTAAAGGTGAGAAATAAGTATTTATTTTGGACAGAAACAGCCAAACAACTGAATTTAAGAGGAGGAAAACTCATTTTTGAAGTAAAGAGGACGTTTTTCACGATAAGGAAAAACAAACGCTGAAACAGCTTGTCTGATGAGATAATCACAGTATACAGTAGGCATGCTTAATTTAAGATTAATTAGGTCAGTAGAAATTCTATGTTGATTTAGTCAGGGACTAAATGCAAACACCTAAGGATCCTTTTCCATCAAACTACCTCCAGTGTGATAATATTAACGAGTATTCTATTATAATAATCTTGAAACATCTCTCACTCTGCTCACTCTGGATACACTTTTTTTTTTTTTTTTGCACTTGGGTATATTTACATGATCATGGACTTGTAAAAGCATAGAAATAAAATAAATTTAAAATATATTTCTTTGTCAAATGGATCTCAGAACACTAATGCATAAGTTGGTTCCTTCAACACAAGAATTCAATCTAATGTGAGAACATACTTTGACTTAAAGAAAAAACTTTCCTTCTGAAAGCAAGACTTGTACTAAGCAGGTTGACGGTCTGTCTGTGTTACTGTTATTGGCTCCGGACCCAGGGGAAGGGGGAAGAATTTCAGATCAACCTAAGTTCTAAAAGCTAGTTTCCGTTTGAGTACCTGGAAAGTAGTCAACAATCATCTCCATTTTACATTTCCTGTAGTTTATGAGATAGGAAAATTCCCTGAAGGTCTTAGCAGACCTGCTGACTAAAGATCCAAAGAAGGTTTCCCCCACTGATCAGAGGCAAAACATATCATTGAATTCATTGACATTTTCATCTTATGCATTTAGCATGCAATATTCTCTCCGAATAGAATCTATCGCTTTTACACTGTGTAATGGTAGGCAGCATATATATTTTTTTCTAACGCAAGGGAATGTAAAAAATAACTGTGCCAAGAATGAATTATTTGAATTTAACACACAAGCTGCAGCTGGTCACTAAAACCCATTTGTGGCTTGTCAAAGAAATGTGTGGAATCACAGAATCATTTTCCCTGTTGTAGCTGCCTATTCGTGTGTGCAGAAATTGAACATTTCTGATTGGATTTATGAAAGAGAAAGACTTTTTGAAGAAACTCCTCTTAGCACTCAAGTACCAAAATAACAAATTCAAAAACCATAATACTTGCATTTGTGCATTACTTCTTCATACTTCAAACTGCTTCTGCAAGTTTTGAACTGCCTCTACAGCAATATTAGCTTTATTTAAAAACTGAGGAAATTGGTGTGTAGCAAACAATTTCCTCAAGATTGGTTAGTCAGATGGGTATGGACCTAGGAAAATTAAAACACCAGCTTCTTCTGTTTCTCCTGAAACACAATAAGCACAAAGTTTACAGACTCAGAATTTCTGTTTCAAGACTCACATACTACATACCTGCCAGCCAGTCTGCCACTAACCCAGCAGAGACCTAATAGCCATGCATTTCAGCTATAATCACCTAGCCAGTCTTCAAGGCCAACGAGGCCCCTTATCTACTTTCTTCCATGGCCACATTTAACTTCTGCTCTTTTATCTTGGCGCTGCTGAAACTCATGGTATCATACACATTGGCTTCACTAGAAATTCACATTGTCTGACATTGGCTGCTACTCAAAAATATTTTATCTCTTATAAAACATATTTTATTTATCTTTTATTTATCTCTTATTACCTCTTATAAACTGCAGAACAGCTGAATCAGCATCGTCATGGGTTAGACCCACGTGATTCTGATATGTAACCAGACTGAGAACAAGAGTCTCACTCAGTTCCCCTTGATAGCCATTCCAAACCTGATCTACTCTCTTCACATTTCCAGTCCCACTCAGTGCTTCCCACAAAATCCAGTACTGTGTTTTACCCATATAGGAATTCAAGTATTTATCACATAGGTAAACAGAAGGATAAATGGATGAATTGATAGTAGGAATTTGGTAAATTTTATCAGTAAACGCATGTTCAGCTATTGATTTACTCTTACAGCTATTGATTTTTACTCTTACAAGCGGCCACAAATTAGCAGCTCACAGGTGTATTTTGTTCGGCTCTCGAAATGTTGGCCCAAATGGTATTTCTTAAATATTTGAATTAATTGGCAACATTTCAACATTGGGAGATTTCATATAAAATTTGCAATTCCAGCTTTTCTTGGGAAAAAGAATGAAGATTTGGTAATGTTGAATTCACATACCAATATGACTACCATTAGCTGAAGCAGCGTAGGTGGCTCTGTTTAGCCAGGACATGCCCTTTGTTTCTCCATAGTCCTTTCTTTTGCCTATTGTCTCTTTAATACCAAGGCTGAGTGCCATTCATTATTGATCAAAAAGCCTGTGGTTCTGTTTTCCTTTTAAAGTAACAACTTCACTGTTTAATTACCTGCATGGTTTGTAATAGGATTTAATTTTGATCTGATTGATATATTTTTGGAATAAAATGTTCAGACAGAATATGTATTCTAGTCTTACCTTGATCCCAACCAACTCTGTAATCTTAGCCAAGTGTTCTGACTTTTCTTGTCCAACTTAATCATCTTTAAAAGGAAGAGGCTAGACTTTATCAATGGTTTTCAAACCTTAGTCTCAGTCTCTTTGGTACCATAAAACTGATAACAGGCATCCAGAGACTATTGGGATGATCCTCAAAACCTAGTGGAAACTCCATATTTCTAGGGTGGCTGTTTATAGCAACTTAGAATTGTACTGATTAAATATGGCTATTATCAATAAAAATGGGGACAAAATAAGTTGCTTTTTAACAAATGCAGTTTTCCAGGTTATTTTTCAAAACATGGAGCCCACAGCAGCCTTTGGTACAGAAATGTTTGGGAACCACCTTTAACATTTATTCTTGTTTTTTGTTTTTTTTAATTTTTATTGGAGTATAGTTGATTTACAATGTTGTGTTAGTTTCAGGTGTACAGCAAAGTGAATCAGTTATACATATATATATATATATCCACTCTTTTTCAGATTCTTTTCCCATATAGGTCATTATTACAGATGTAAAAAACAAACTTATGGTTACCAGGTGATAAGAGTTGGGGGAGGGATAAATTGGGAGATTGAGATTGACACATACACACTAATATATATATAATGGATAACATTTATTCTTAATGGAATAAATTCTGTGTAATAAATTCTGTGTACCCTCAGTCTCATGCCTATATGGGCAAATTGAAATAGTATTTAATTTTTCTCCTTCACTGTTAGTCTTTCTAACCTTTTTGTTCTTTATTTTTCCCTCTAATTGTTACTTCTTAAGCAATTAGCACTTTCTCATGTACAAGGCATGAGCAATCAAATGAAATCTTTCATCCGGAGGCCTTTGAACATGGCCAAGCTTAGTAAATGGAAGGTAAAACTATAACTATTATTAATAACCGTTTCAACAAGGAGGGAGGGGATAGGTATGGCAGATCTTTTTACTTTGAATTGTCATCTAGTGCTTATGTCACTGTAGCTTTGATGTTCCAGGATAAAATCTTAAGAGTATCTAAGATACTTTCCAGTCTTCGCAGAGAGAATCTAACAGAGTTGGTTGATGTGCACACACCAATCTGGAAGGTGGGGCAGGGGACAGTGGCTTTAGTGTGACTGAAGTATCTCCAAATTGAAGTCAAACTGAATTTGACACACTGCCTTGGAAAAAGGGGAGGAAGTGGTTTTCCACCCTCTTTCCACCATCCCTCTCTCCTATAACTCATTCTACATCAGGTCTCGTATTGTGAGAGGGAGGAGAAAGGGATGTCATTGTTCAGAGTGAGAACAAATGAGATTCTGCATCATACAGGTCAGTATCTGCCGTTTTCTCCAGTTTTCAGAGCCATTCTCTGCATAACATCTGATGACTACACAGCCTCCTAATATTTCTCCTTCCTGATACTGACTGGTTTTCTTGCCAGAGAGTCTGTTGGATTTATTTCAGATTGATGTTATCTACAAATTAAGGAAACATTCCCTGAATCTGAACCTTGAAGCAAGAGCAGATATGACACTTGCTAGATCTTTCCGAGTAGCCAAGTGAAAATTGAAGCACCCAGAATGAAACTTGCTGTGGAAGAGGGTGAGGGAGCCTCTCCAAGAGGCCCCATGGTGGGGCAGGCAAGCCCAGGGAGCATGTCAAGTGCAAAAATTATTTACCTGATTGTTACCACTGGCAACACTGAAAACAAAAGTACGTCTCTGGCTCATCAGCCAATTCCATTTATGACACTGAACAAATCTTCCTATGGGTTGTTAGGGATCTGGCTGATTTTTCACAAAATCTAAAATGGGATATGAAGTAAGTAAAATTACATATTTTTAAGCCAGTCCACAGATTCCTGTAGAGAAAGAGGCCCAAAGCAAACTTCATATAAGATGTGACTAAAGCTTGATTCTTCATGCGGTTCACTCCAGAAGATAGAAAGAGAATCTCACAAAATTTGTTTTTAAGCACATTTTCATGCACTGTGTTGTAAATGTGAATCCCCCTCATCTGGAAATGCTGATTGCTGCATCTAACTCTGCTAATATTTGTGTGTGTGATCTTCTGGGGGGCATATTATAGTTTGTTCATTAGCTTTTACCTTATTACTCATTAGAAGCAGTTACCTGGTGTGCTGTGCTGAAATGGATTCTGAAGCTGTAACAAAGATGGTATGAATGATTGTAGCACTCTATTAGCAATGCCTGTCGTGGGTGAGAGTGTGTAAGTGATGGAAATAATGGCAGGTATAGTCCATCTTTTGAGCAAATGATCTAAAATTTCTTTGAATTCAAAATTTTGAGGTTTAATTTTTAACTTACTGTATTCCATATGTACAGTATAGGATGCTATTTAGAAATGCCTATTTGAAAAATGGATGTTAAATATATTGCTTGCCAAAAGCAAATGCTCCATAAAGGCAAAAAGAACAAGAAGCAGGGTATGAAAACAGCTGCATTGGGAAAACTTTCTCACACACATCTCTCTTATGATGTCCTCATTTTTCTCATCTTGAAAAACCAAGAGATAAGCAAAACGTTTCCACCTTAAGAAAAGACAATATAGTTACCGTCAAGATTTTCAATCAATAGTGCATCATTGCTAACTGAGCACATACTCTCATGGAAAAGAAATTAGCGGAAAATGTTATTCTGACAGTTTATTGATAAACACACAAAGCCTAGAACAGAAAAATCTGGAAAGATAATGATAAAAATAGCTAATATTTTTAACCACTTTATAAAATTTTGAACACTTTACACAATGATAATGACAATAACTAGTTCACATTTATTGAGCATTTACCATATGCCAGGCTCAGTGCTAAAAAGCATTTCATGTATAACTCATGTATAACGTTTCGTGTACAACTTTCAATTAGTTTTAATTTAATAACCTTAATGAACAAATGCATTATCTCATTTAATTATTATGACAATCTAAGAAATAGGCATTATTTTGAATAATTAATTAATTAATTTTTGGCTTCGTTGGGTCTTTTTTGCTATGCGGGCTTTCTCTAGTTGCGGCAAGCAGGGGCTCCTCTTCGTTGCAGTGCGAGGACTTCTTGTTGTGATGGCTTCTCTTGTTGCAGAGCACAGGCTCTAGGTGATTGTGGCTCGTGGGCTCAGTAGTTGTGGCTCACGGGCTCTAGAGCGCAGGCTCAGTAGTTGTGGCGCATGGGCTTAGTTGCTCCACGGCATGTGGGATCTCCCCGGATCAGGGCTTGAACCCTTGTCCCCTGAATTGGCAGGCAGATTCTTAAGCACCAGGCATTATTTTTATCCTAATTTTACTGAAACTGAGGAAACAAGAGGTCAAGTGATTTGCCTAAGGTCACATGGAGGTGAATGATGTTGGCACTTGAATCCAGATAGTCTCCATCCAGAACTCCTGGGCATAAATCATTACACAACCATGTGGATCAGAGTAAAGATCTTCCAAAATGAGCTGGACAAAGCTGAACCCCTGAACCTGGGCAAAGCCAGAGTGTGAAGCAGCAGCTGTTCTGGGAGCTGCACATGGACCTTGGCTGACATGCCTTTAGCTTCCTCCAGGCTTCAAGAGAAAACTCTAAAAAGCTGCTCTTGGCTGTTGACTTACCCATTGTCAGATTTTCACAATTTGAAGATCTTCTTATATGATTTGGAGGGGATTAGGTATTTTAAACATCAAATGGAAGTTCAGACAGTTTGCCCAATCTACTCTTGTCATTGGGGAAGAAAAATTATGTCTTCGGACTGGAATAAAAATTTGAGTCCTGTAATGGTGCTTTTCTCTTGGTTTTGATTTTCTGTGCCCCGGGCATGAGCCCAGCTGCCAGCTGAGCTAACCACGTAGTAGGGTATGATCACCTATGTCCTGACAAACCCTTTGCTTTTGTCTCCTCCATTTTAAAAGGCTCTGCTACCTAACAGTCTCCCTTCCCTCCTTCCATAGTCTTTTACTGAGAGGAGTACATATTGTTTGCAGCAGTGGGTTCTGCTAGAGAAATGGAATTTATATCCTTCTCAGCTCCAAAAGTCACACACCATTCCAGCATTGAAAACAATGAGTTTATTAAAGTCATTTAATTGGTGCAGTCTAAATTATTTCTTTCCAATGTGGAGAAGGCAGGCAGGCTGAAGAATAATGTCTTGACTCTTCAGAGGTTTTCTTCATAAGAAATGACATAGAATCTTTAGTAGGCATTGAAGAAAAAAGAAACCTGATATGTATTTGGAGAGAAATATTTAATAGTAGTTTGATAAGAAATAAGAAGAAACCCACTTCTTCCTCTGTATATAATGAGCATGATTAATGGGACCTCATGGAATTGGAATCTTATAAAGGATTCCATCTGTAAATAGATCTTCAGAAAATGTTTACCTGGTAGCTACCAAAAAAAAACTACCCTAAAATGTTCATATGAGGAGCTCCCAAATCAGATATTTACCTCTTTGGGAGTGCACATGGTGTCAGATGAGTCTCCCTATAACATAAGAGATTGAGTCAGTCAGAATCCCAGCAGAAAACATACCACACACTCAGATTGGATAATTCGATATGGATAAATTGGATAATTTAATAAAAGGCATATTTACAAAGGTGTGAAGGATTTGGGCAACCACTAGGAATAATGCTCTACTCTAGGATACTTATATCCTGAGTGTGGAATGCAATGCATCCCAAGTCCCAGAAGGCAAGGGCAGGAAGCACTTTCCAGAAGAAAGGGAGGGAGTATGAGAGAGAGGGAGGGAAAATATGAAGCCAGGTGCCAGGGACTATGGAGCTTTGGTCAAGGTCCACCCTCAACAATCTCCCAGAGTTAGACCAGGAGAATAAATGACCAGACCTCATTCTTTTTTCTTCTTCTGGTTTGCTGCCCATGCTGTCCAGCGGGATGGCCAATAGACGCTAGCCTCTCAGGGCACAGAGCAAAGAAGAACAGAACCGAGGGATAGGAAAGATGAGCAAAGGGAAATGCCCACCAAAGAGATTTTTCCATGTGCTGCTTTGCCTGAGGCAGGAGAAGGAGGGAAGGGATGTTGAGCAAAAAGAAAGACAGAAAAAAAGCCAGTCCTATGCACTAGGGTCTCCTCCTCCACCACTGTGGCTTTACCTAACCACAGAGCAGGCCTACTGAGAGCCCCCTCCTCCCTCCTGAAATCCTCTCTTGTACCTTATTTCCAGGGGGCTCTGCTTTTAGCCACTGTCATTAAATACTACCACCTCCTCCCCACTAAGGAGTTACCTGATGGTAGTTTATAAGACTTCTCAAAGCTACTAGACTTTCAATGGGGCACGACTGAGGATGCAACATTTCCTAAAACTGGAAGAGATATATCAATAAATCTAGGCATTTCTTACACTCTGAAGATATTAGATACCTGGCTGATGAGCCTCATGCTAGGAGCTGTGGAAAATATATAGAAAAAGAAGGTGGAATAGTTTTAAGGAGATAACTCAGGTGGAATTGTAGGTGGTCGAGGTATTTTTCTGTAGCATTCCCTTCAAATTATGTCATGAGTTCTTCCTGTTTTTCTCACTTCTTGAGCCTACCCTCTGGTCCTTTCATTTCTGAGCTCATTGTAAATCAGTCAGCAAGAATTTATTGTGCACCTCCCATGTGTCATGCCCTGTTCTGGGCTCTTTAGAGGTATGGCATGCTCCGAGAATTCAAAGAAGTAGCCAATCTCTATGCAGGTTTCTGGACAATGATCTAAATTCAGTTCCCCTTGATATCCAAGACCTTTAAAGAGATCCCTGCTCTTTCCTCATAGAGACTCAATTCACTACTCATTTTATGTTTTACAAGTTCATGACCATAAATGGCAATTTAGGCTTCCTATATTTTGCTCATTCTGCTTGGGTTAGCCTATACCATCCCATTCAAACAATGTACCTTTTCATGTCAAATCATTATCAGAAATCATCATCAAGGTCTAAGAATGAAATTAGACTTGATTTTTATCTGTGCCAGCATTAAAAGCAAGACACTAATGACATATAAAATTAGCATAAATCTGGAACTCTAAAATAAGGTCTTTTGTTTGAAGAAAAAAATTTTAAGGGAAAATGAAGCATATTAACCAACTGAATCAAATAGGATGATTGGTTTCTTGTCTACCTGAGAGACTTCAAGGCCAGACATAACGTGGGATATTCTCAGCATAGCCATAGTTGGGTTATTTTGGCAGGTGAGAATCAAAGAAGGGGCATTCCAGTTGGCACTAACAATGTGAGCAAGAGTGGAGGTGCATGACTAACTGCCATACAGAGGACTCGGGGGAATAGGAAGATTTGACTAGAAAGAATGGATCCTGATGGCAGAGAATCTTTAATGTCTGCTAACGGTATGTGAGATCATGGGAAAGCTTTGAAGGGTTTTCTTTTATTTATTTTTAACAGGGGAATGAAGTGATCAGAACTACAGTGATAAGTAATCTTGAGTTAGAAATAGCAAGGTGACTTGGCAGATTTCAAAACCATGGGTGAAATGGCTGAAAGTGGGATTCAAACTATGTAGGTAAAGTAAAAAGAAGTACAGTAAGTACAATAAGGAAATTCTAGTAATTACTTAAGAGAAAAACATTACCAGGAGTGGAATCTGCAAGCCATTTTTTTTTTTGGGGGGGGGTACACGGGCCTCTCACTGTTGTGGTCTCTCCCGTTACGGAGCACAGGCTCCAGACGCGCAGGCTCAGCGGCCATGGCTCACGGTCCCAGCCGCTCCGCGGCATGTGGTATCTTCCCGGACCGGGGCACGAACCCGTGTCCCCTGCATCGGCAGGCGGACTCTCAACCACTGCGCCACCAGGGAAGCCCCTGCAAGCCATTTTTGATTTAAGTTCTATGTTATCCCATAAAATATGCTGAAGGAAAGCAAAAAGGGACAGAATGTGTGCACAAATCTGGATGCTTGAGAGAGAGAGAGAGAGAAAGGTGGTGTGCAACTCCATGTGTTGCTGTGTAAAACACAGTCCAGTGGGAGGCAATTTCACTGTCAGTCAGTCACCCTCTAGCCAAAGTCAGTAATCATTTACCTGCCCAGCATCCCAGGTTTCAATAAAACTGAAGCATACATTACCTTTTTGATGTTGAAGGGAGGCCGACAATCCATGTCAAGATTTGATCCAAAGTGCAAAGCAATGCTGATGAAAAACATAAAGGTCAAATTACTCCATCTGTCTGGTGTCACTGCCCAACTCTAATGGCCCCTGTGATCCCTATCATGTTGCTGCAAGTTATAACACCGAATCAAGGACTGCCAGGTTGGAATGGTAGAGTAGATAAATGCGCTTCACTTTTCTAACATACCTCATCCTTGAAGTACAGTCAAGAAATGGTTCACTTTCAACACACTGGAATGTAAACTCCATGAGAGAAAGGTATCAACCTGCTTTTATCCACTGCCACATGTCTGGTACATGTTGGGCACTTAGTAAGCATTTGATGGATAAATGATTGAGTTAATGAATTAAATCTAAATAAGCTTTTATATATAATTTATATTAAATAGTTATATATATATAAATATTATATACATTTGCCCCTTGAACATAGCAGGTTTGAACTGTGCAGGTCCAGTTATATGCAGATTTTTTTATACCTGTATTTTTATTTTACAGATCTTTAAATATGGGAAAAAGTTTGTGCTCAATTAGAGATCACAGTATGTGGAATAAAAAGAACTAGGATTTGAGCCCTGATTCTATCCAAACTGTTTCAGCTTCCTGACCTTGGGTGTGTCATTTATCAATTCCTTTGTTTTTGAGATAGCAGAACATGGATTTTCAATTGCATGGGGGGGGGGGTCAGCACCCCTAACCCTTGTGTTATTCACAGGTCAACTGTATTACACATCACAGACACACACACATACACACACACATACACACACACCATGGTAATTATTGTCACTATAACTTAGCTCAAAAAAATTTTAAACCATGTATTGAAAGCAGGTAACTAATTATGTGAAAATAAGAATTAAACTTTGGACATTAGGAGTTATGTACTTCTAGAGAAAATGGCTAGTAGAATCACCTTTTTTTTTTTTTTATGTTGCTTCATTGGTTTGTTTATTTATTTATTTTTGGCTGTTTTGGGTCTTTGTTTCTGTGCGACGGCTTTCTCCAGTTGAGGCAAGTGGGGGCCACTCTTCATCACAGTGTGCGGGCCTCTCACTATCGTGGCCTCTCTTGTCGCAGAGCATAGGCTCCAGATGCGCAGGCTCAGTAGTTGTGGCTCACGGGCCTAGTTGCTCCGCGGCATGTGGGATCTTCCCAGACCAGGGCTCGAACCCGTGTCCCCTGCATCAGCAGGCAGATTCTCAACCACTGTGCCACCAGGGGAGCCCAGAATCACCTTTTATATTTAGTGTTAGCTTAACTTTGAGGTCATTGGATTTCATCGGTAACCTCATTTTCCTAACTGGCTCAAAGTTCCTGCCCTGGTGGTAGCAGTGTTCACTGTAAAACCTCACCAGAAAGATTGAACAAAGAACAACGTGGGGACAAAGAGGAGGTGGTTTGCAGGAAGAAGTGAGCGTGGTCTCTTGCTTTTCCTCTGTCTCCCACCTGCGAAAGAGCACCTCCATGTCCGCCAAATTGCTAAATCAGGAAACCGAGAGTTCTGCTGGGTCGCTCACACTGGCTCAGGCCCACATTCAGATGGGTCCCAAAGCTTGGTGGTTTCCCAGTGATTTTCAAATCATGCCTAGTGGGGTGAGTGGAAGGTGGAGGGCAGGGGCTCCACTTTGACAGAACAACCCTGCCCTATGGTTCCATGTAAGATTGCAAGATTTTGCTTGATAAAAAGAATTCCACTATGAGAGCAGTTTTTTTGGCAATTTTAACACTTATCTTCTGTGTCCGTCACCTCTTCTCCATCCTACAGCTTTTCCGTTGGTCAGGCCTTCATTATGAACACTTGGATTATAACAAGGGCCCACTCGTGGATGCCCTGTCTGTGGTCTTCCTCCTTCCTGCTCCATTATTTTACTAGAAAATCATTTGCTTCTTTCTTTCCTTCCTCAAATTTCTTCCATAGTTGCTTTTTGAAGCTGTATGAAATACTAAATACCTTTGCATAGAAGGCAAAACCTCTGTAATCTCTTTCTGTTTCCTGTCTGGCTCTTCTTCCACCAATCGCCCCATCCCCTATCACTGCTCCCACAGTAATATTATTCTACGTATAATGTTATTCTGTGGTAACACAGAACCCCTATCTCTGTTCCTTTGTGCTTACTGATCCTTCTCTTTGGAATGCCTGTCTTTGTGTGTCATTACTTTTCTTTAAAATTCAACTCAAGTACCACCATCTCTGGGGAGCTTTTGTATCAGCCCAAGATAACCAAGAGATAACTATGTTTTTGGAACCACATGACAAATTATCTATTTTCAGGAACTCCAAGTCCTCATATTCCTATTCTTTGAAAGAAAAGTTCTCATCTTTCTATTTTTCTTTTATTAACCCAGTGCTCTCAATGCATGTATTTTATGGTGTTCAGCTTTGAGGAAAATGTAAGTATGATGTAAGTCCTTTAGGAGTTTGCAGTCAAACTGTGGAGCTAATTTATGAAATTTATCAGGCATTTTCAGGGCTATATATTTATCTTTGTCACCAATCACAATTCAGGAAGACTCCTGATATTACAGGCAGGGCAAATGGCCAGTCTGAGTTACTTGCCAAGTGACTCACTCTCTAGTGTTAGGTGCTTTGTGATGGCATACATGCTACATCATTTAATTATCATGATTATTACATAAGAAGACTATGCAGTTATTATTACATATCAAAGTCCTTTCTTATTATTCTGAAGAATAGAAACTTTTGGTATTAAAATGAAAAAGTATGTAAAATCTGTTCATACTGAGGGTCTAGAATGGTTAAGAAAAAAGCAAGGCAGCCAAAACTAGTAGTATGGTGGATAAAACTGCGACATTCACAGTTGCTAAATTAGCACTGAGTTTGTAATGCCTTTTCTCTTTTTTTTTACATCTTTATTGGAGTATAATTGCTTTACAATGGTGTGTTAGTTTCTGCTTTATAACAAAGTGAATCAGTTATACATATACATATGTTCCCATATCTCTACCCTCTTGTGTCTCCCTCCCTCCCACCCTCCCTATCCCACCCCTCTAGGTGGTCACAAAGCACAGAGCTGATCTCCCTGTGCTATGCGGCTGCTTCCCACTAGCTATTTTACATTTGGTAGTGTATATATGTCCATGCCAATCTCTCACTTTGTCACAGCTTACCCTTCCCCCTCCCCATATCCTCCAGCCCATTCTCTAGTAGGTCTGTGTCTTTATTCCTGTCTTACCCCTAGGTTCTTCATGACATTTTTTTTTCTTAAATTCCATATATATGTGTTAGCATACGGTATTTGTCTTTCTCTTTCTGACTTACTTCACTCTGTATGACAGACTCTAGGTCCATCCACCTCATTATAAATAGCTCAATTTCGTTTGTTTTTATAGCTGAGTAATATTCCATTGTATATATGTGCCACATCTTCTCTATCCATTCATCCAATGATGGACACTTAGGTTGTTTCCATCTCCCGGCTATTGTAAATAGAGCAGCAATGAACATTTTGGTACATGACTCTTCTTGAATTATGGTTTTCTCAGGGTATATACCCAGTAGTGGGATTGCTGGGTCATATGGTAGTTCTATTTGTAGTTTTTTAAGGAACCTCCATACTGTTCTCCATAGTGGCTGTACCAATTCACATTTCCACCAGCAGTGCAAGAGTGTTCCCTTTTCTCCACACACTCTCCAGCATTTATTGTTTCTAGATTTTTTGATGATGGCCATTCTGACTGGTGTGAAGTGATACCTCATTGTAGTTTTGATTTGTATTTCTCTAATGATTAATGATGTTGTGCATTCTTTCGTGTATGTGTTGGCAGTCTGTATATCTTCTTTGGAGAAATGTCTATTTAGGTCTTCTGCCCATTTTCGGATTGGGTTGTTTGTTTTTTTGTTATTGAGCTGCATGAGCTGCTTGTAAATTTTGGAGATTAATCCTTTGTCAGTTGCTTCATTTGCAAATATTTTCTCCCATTCTGAGGGTTGTCTTTTGATCTTGTTTATGGTTTCCTTTGCTGTGCAAAAGCTTTGAAGTTTCATTAGGTCCCATTTGTTTATTTTTGTTTTTACTTCCATTTCTCTGGGAGGTGGGTCAAAAAGGATCTTGCTGTGATTTATGTCACAGAGTGTTCTGCCTATGTTTTCCTCTAAGAGTTTGATAATTTCTGGCCTTACATTTAGGTCTTTAATCCATTTTGAGCTTATTTTTGTGTATGGTGTTAGGGAGTGATCTAATCTCACACTTTAACATGTACCTGTCCAGTTTTCCCAGCACCACTTATTGAAGAGGCTGTCCTTTCTCCGCTGTACATTCCTGCCTCCTTTTTCAAAAATAAAGTGACCATATGTGCGTGGGTTTATCTCTGGGTTTTCTATCCTGTTCCATTGATTTATCTTTCTGCTTTTGTACCAGTACCATACTGTCTTGATTACTGTAGCTTTGTAGTACAGTCTGAAGTCAGGGAGCCTGATTCCTCCAGCTCCGTTTTTCGTTCTCAATATTGTTTTGGCTATTTGGGGACTTTTGTGTTTCCATACAAATTGTGAATTTTTTTGTTCTAGTTCTGTGAAAAATGCCAGTGGTAGTTTGATAGGGATTGCATTGAATCTGTAGATTGCTTTGGTAGTAGAGTCATTTTCACAATGTTGATTCTTTCAATCCAAGAACATGGTATATCTCTCCATCAATTTGTATCATCTTTAATTCTTTTCATCTTTAATTCCTTTCATCTGTGTCTTATAATTTTCTGCATACAGGTCTTTTGTCTCCTTAGGTAGGTGTATTCCTAGATATTTTATTCTTTTTGTTGCAATGGTAAATGGGAGTGTTTTCTTGATTTCACTTTCAGATTTTTCATTGTTAGTGTATAGGAATGCCAGAGATTTCTGTCCATTACTTTTGTATCCTGCTACTTTCCCAAATTCATTGATTAGCTCTAGTAGTTTTCTGGTAGCATCTTTAGGATTCTCTATGTATAGTATCCTGTCATCTGCTAATAGTGACAGCTTTACTTCTTCTTTTCTGATTTGGATTCCTTGTATTTCCTTTTCTTCTCTGATTGCTGTGGCTAAAACTTCCAAAACTATGTTGAATAGGAGTGGTGAGAGTGGGCAACCTTGTCTTGTCCTGATCTTAGTGGAAATGCTTTCAGATTTTCACCATTGAGGACGATGTTGGCTGTGGGTTTGTCATTTATGGCCTTTATTATGTTGAGGAAAGTTCCCTCTATGCCTACTTTCTGGAGGGTTTTTATCATAAATGGGTGTCGAATTTTGTCGAAAGCTTTCTCTGCATCTACTGAGATGACCATATGGTTTTTCTCCTTCAGTTGGTTAATATGGTGTATCACATTGATTGATTTGCGTATATTGAAGAATCCTTGCATTCCTGGAATAAACCCCACTTGATCATGGTGTATGATCCTTTTAATGTGCTGTTGGATTCTGTTTGCTAGTATTTTGTTGAGGATTTTTGCATCTATGTTCATCAGTGATATTGGCCTGTAGTCTTCTTTCTTTGTGACATCTTTGGTTTTGGTATCAGGGTGATGGTGGCCTCGTAGAATGAGTTTGGGAGTGTTCTTCCCTCTGCTATATTTTGGAAGAGTTTCAGAACGATAGATGTTAGCTCTTCTCTAAATGTTTGATAGAATTTGCCTGTGAGCCATCTGGTCCTGGGCTTTGGTTTGTTGGAAGATTTTTAATTACAGTTTCAATTTTGGTGCTTGTGATTGGTCTGTTCATATTTTCTATTTCTTCCTGATTCAATCTCGGCAGGTTGTGCATTTCTAAGAATTTGTCCATTTCTTCCAGGTCGTCCATTTTATTGGCATAGAGTTGCTTGTAGTAATCTCTCATGATCTTTTGTATTTCTGCAGTGTCAGTTGTTACTTCTCCTTTTTCATTTCTAATTCTGTTGACTTGTGTCTTTTCCTTTTTTTCTTGATCAGTGCGGATAATGGTTTATCAATTTTGTTTATCTTCTCAAAGAACCAGCTTTTAGTTCTATTGATCTTTGCTATCGTTTCCTTCATTTCTTTTTCATTTATTTCTGATCTGATCTTTATGATTTCTTTCGTTCTGCTAACTTTGGGTTTTTTGTTCTTCTTTCTCTAATTGCTTTAGGTGCAAGGTTAGGTTGTTTATTCGAGATGTTTCCTGTTTCTTAAGGTAGGATTGTATTGCTATAAACTTCCCCCTTAGAACTGCTTTTGCTGCATCCCATAGGTTTTGGGTCATCGTGCCTCCATTGTCATATGTTTCTAGGTATTTTTTGATTTCCTCTTTGATTTCTTCGGTGATCACTTCGTTATTAAGTAGTGTATTGTTTAGCCTCAATGTGTTTGTATTTTTGCTGATCTTTTCCTGTAATTGATACCTAGTCTCATAGCGTTGTGGTGGGAAAAGATACTTGATACAATTTCAATTTTCTTAAATTTACCAAGGCTTGATTTGTGACCCAAGATTTGATCTATTCTGGAGAATGTTCCATGAGCACTTGAGAAAAATGTTTATTCTGTTGTTTTTGGATGGAATGTCCTATAAATATCAATTAAGTCCATCTTGTTTAATGTATCACTTAAAGCTTGTGTTTCCTTATTTATTTTCATTTTGGATGATCTGTTCCTTGGTGAAAGTGGGGTGTTAAAGTCCCCTACTATGAATGCGTTACTGTTGATTTCCCCTTTTATGGCTGTTAGTATTTGCCTTATGTATTGTGGTGGTCCTATGTTGGGTGCATAAATATTTACAATTGTTATATCTTCTTCTTGGATCGATCCCTTGATCATTATGTAGTGTCCTTCTTTGTCTCTTGTAATAGTCTTTATTTTAAAGTCTATTTTGTCTTATATGAGAGTTGCTACTCCAGCGCTCTTTAGGTTTCCATTTGCATGGAATATCTTTTTCCATCCCCTGACTTTCAGTCTGTATGTGTCTCTAGGTCTGAAGTGGGTCTCTTGTAGACAGCATATATATGAGTCTTGTTTTTGTATCCATTCAGCCAGTCTGTGTCTTTTGGTGGGAGCATTTAATCCATTTACATTTAAGGTAATTATCGATATGTATGTTCCTATTCCCATTTTCTTAATTATTTTGGGTTTGTTATTATAGGTCTTTTCCTTCTCTTGTGTTTCTTGCCTAGAGAAGGTCCTTTACTATTTGTTTTAAAGCTGGTTTGGTGCTGAACTCTCTCAGCTTTTGCTTGTCTGTAAGGTTTTAATTTCTCCATCAAATCTGAATGAGATCCTTGCTGGGTAGAGTAATCTTGGTTGTAGGTTTTTCTCCTTCATCACTTTAAATATGTCCTGCCAGTCCCTTCTGAGTTGCAGAATTTCTGCTGAAAGATCAGCTGTTAACCTTATGGGGATTCCCTTGTGAGTTATTTGTTGTTTTTCCCTTGCTGCTTTTAGTATGTTTTCTTTGTATTTAATTTTTGACAGTTTGATTAATATGTGTCTTGGCATGTTGTTCCTTGGATTTATCCTGTATGGGACTCTCTGTGCTTCCTGCACTTCATTAACTATTTCTTTTCCCATATTAGGGAAGTTTTCAACTATAATCTCTTCAAATATTTTCTCAGTCCCTTTCTTTTCCTCTTGTTCTTCTGAAACCCCTATAATTCGACTGTTGGTGCATTTAATGTTGTCCCAGAAGTCTCTGAGACTGTCCTCAGTTCTCTTCATTCTTTTTTCTTTATTCTGCTCTGCAGTAGTTATTTCCACTATTTTATCTTCCAGGTCGCTTATCCGTTCTTCTTCCTCAGTTATTCTCCTATTGATCCCATCTAGAGTATTTTTAATTTCATTTATTGTGTTGTTCATCGTTGCTTGTTTCATCTTTATTTCTTCTAGTTCCTTTTTCAATGTTTCTTGCATTTTCTCTATTCTATTTCCAAGATTTTGGATCATCTTTACTATCATTATTCTGAATTCTTTTTCCAGTAGACTGCCTATTTCCTCTTCATTTGTGAGGTCTGGTGGGTTTTTATCTTGCTCCTTCATCTGCTGTGTGTTTTTCTGTCTTCTCATTTTGCTTATCTTACTGTGTTTGGGGTCTCCTTTTTGCAGGCTGCAGGTTCGTAGTTCCCGTTGTTTTTGGTGTCTGTCCCCAGTGGCTAAAGTTGGTTCTGGAGCTCCTGTAAGCAGCGCTCTTAATCCCCTCTCCTCAAACACCAGGAAACAAAGAGGGAAGAAAAAGTCTCTTGCCTCTTCAGCAGGTCCAGACTTTTTCCCGGACTCCCTCCCGGCTAGCCGTGGCGCACTAGCCGCCTTCAGGCTGTGTTCACACAGCCAACCCCAGTCCTCTCCCTGCGCTCCGAGCGAAGCCCGAACCTCACCTCCCAGCCCCTGCTCGGCACTGATCCTCTGTGCGGGAATCTCTCCGCTTTGCCCTCCGCACCCCTGTTGCTGCGCTCTCCTCTGCGGCTCTGAAGCTTACCCCCTCCGCCACCCGCAGTCTCCGCCCGCGAAGGGCTTCTAGTGTGTGGAAACCTTTCCTCCTTCACAGCTCCCTCCCACTGGTGCAGATCCCGTCCCTATTCTTTTGTCTCTGTTTTTTCTTTTTTCTTTTGCCCTACCCAGGTATGTGGGGATTTTCTTGCCTTTTGGAAGGTCTCAGGTCTTCTGCCAGCAGTTCAGTAGGTGTTCTGTAGGAGTTGTTCCACGTGTAGGTGTACTTCTGATGTATTTGTGGGGAGGAAGGTGGTCTCCACGTCTTACTCATCTGCCATCTTCCCCCTCTCTCTGCCTTTTCTCTTGAGGTTGTTTAGTTTCTCCAGGGTACTATGCCTGCAACTATGTACCTGCTACTAGAGAGAGGTAAGAGATGAATAAAATAATCTAACCAACTCTAGTTTAAAAAAAACACTACAATTAACAATTGTTAATATTTTAATGAACAATTGCTATCTGTTTATGTATTAGCATTTAGAAAAGTGCTATTTGAAGCTAGATGTAAATGAACACAACACCTAGTTTCAGATCAATGCCTTCTATCTAGTCATCATTAAGTGCTTCTTAACTTGACCTTATTTTGCAACTTATGAGACTTCTTTTTTTAGAGTCAAAACCCTTCCTGGTTTTGGCCAGATCCAAAAGACTCTAGAACTCTGCGGATTTGTAGTGTAAGCTTCGTAACACTCACATTGCATGTTCTCTCCCCACACAGTGCCGTGCAGCTTTGCCTGACCTCGCTCCATCCGTGCCTGTGATTTCTTTTGCCCTCATCACTGGCCGATGCTGCATTATAGAGCCCTTTTGTGGTGCATTGGGGATGTAACCACCCTGGGGCTCTGCCACTTGGCTGGTCACACTCTTCCTCCTCTCCCAGTCCAGCTGCCTGCTCTAGAAGGACCAAGGCCCAACTACATCGTTCTTTTCCTCCTTGTGGCTTTAATCCCCTAAAATGCACAAGAAGAAAATGCACAAAATGTGACAGGAGGTGATGAGCTAAAGCTAACCTTTCTTACCATGGCAACATCACCAGGTGCTTGGTTAAAACTCACTTCTGATGTTGCTCTTTGTGACTAGAATGAGTATTTGTACAACTGTACTTAGATGTTAAATGTGGTAGACAATTTGCACTCTCTCCTAACTTCATTTTAAGGAGACATTGCTTCTTTACCCATTATTAGAATGGGTAGGTTTCTCAAATTGTGAAAAGGGTGGCATATTCACTAGTGAGATATGGCCCATTGGAGTCAACTTTTATTTGCTTCTTTATCATTGAGCTTCCTTTACTC
Source organism: Globicephala melas (assembly GCF_963455315.2). NCBI lineage: Eukaryota > Metazoa > Chordata > Mammalia > Artiodactyla > Delphinidae > Globicephala > Globicephala melas. The sequence continues at coordinate 100,670,440 of NC_083318.1, read as the reverse complement.
CAGCAAGAGACTGTAACTTTTTATTTGGCTATGCACCTATTTTTAGTCCATGGGGTCTGTGTAGGATGCTACCCCAAACTCTAGGGCTGGTGCCTGTGACCCAGCCCAAAGTCAATTAATGCACCAAATCTCCTGGTGATGACGGTAAGTTCAGGGGTGGACACATGATCTCAGCCTATGAAGTCAGAGTGCATCTCAGGTCTGACTGACCCATTTGACTTGAACTTGAAAAAATATGAGGCAGGAAAAACTGCAGCTGTCTTGAGATGATGTGGAGCTAAAAATGAAATCAATATGCTAAACAGGACAGCAGAGGGAAAATGAGTTCTGAGGATACTGCTTGAAATCTGAATGCAGCCCTGCCTGAAGGCATATCTCTCCCTAGACTTTTCACTAATATAAGCCAATATATTTCCTTTTCACAAAATGTATTTAAACCAAGTTGAGTTGGGCTTTCTGTCACTTGCAAAAGAAGGAGTCCTATGTGACACTTTCTGATACTCTGTGCTATGTTTAAACACACAGGTCTTTTGTCTCTTGTCTGGGATTTGAGCCTGGCATAGATCTATACAAGTAAATACATTTCACGGACACCTTCTAATAAGCTGCTCCTTATGTAAGGCAGGCATCATCTTTACCTCCAGTTCTTCTATTAAATATTCTATTCTTTTAATCCTTTAATTTTTCCTCTCCCTTTTAAGGAATATTTAATATTTTGAAGCCATTTTCTTTACTAAAGCAACCATCAATTAGTTATTGTTTGCTCTTTTATCAACCCATACTTCAACTTTGTGGTAATAAATAATACCATCTCACCTAAAAGTTACACCTTCCACTGTACAACTGAGGTATACATTTCTCATCCAGCTGTTTGAGATCTTCTGTCCTTCATAATTGTGGGAAAGAGTCCAGTTAGTGGAAACCCTAATTGATCCTTAATGAGTACAAAGATTATTTCGTCACACCATCTTGGAGCTAGACTTATTTTAAAATAGATTAGCTTCTTGCTTCTTTCCTATTCTCTTTAAGAAACAACCAAGCAAACCATGCATGGCACTTTTGTCTCTGTGGTCTAATTTCAACCTCATTATAGTGCTATTAGGCAAATGCAAGTATATTTTTAAATAAATGTCACTTACCATAAGAGGCTTTCTACCTAGATAGTTCACTCACCCGCCAGCAATAAAGAATTAAGAATATTTCAGTAGTACTTAAAAAAAGATTAAGGGCATAATAGAAAAAAGGGACATTTTTGTTCTTCCTGTGAATGTTCGATTTCTATAGAAATAAGAAAAATGGTTGTAGCGAGTATATGTATGAAATGTAAGGGTGAAGAGTCGTAGTTTCCCTCTGTTCTATGAAAAAAAATATCAATAATAAAGACTGCTTTCTCCCCAAGGAGGAAATATTTGGCTACATTTAGACAGGCAAATATTTTAGAATGTCTTTAAAGTATAAAATAAACAAAACAATTTTCTTTCTCAGGAAAGGTTATTTGATATAGTTCTGTTACCCCTTCTATGCATATCCTCTTTAATGAGGTAATACTGTCTGTTCGCTTCCTGTCTGGGGACTTTTTGCAGAGATAGATATATTCTAAGCATGTTTATTTACCAGCTACCATTACTTTCTTCAGTTCCCAGAAGGCCTTTTCTTCCACCCACAAACTATAATGAGGAGAAAAACTGTTAAAAATACAACTGCGTCCCTTATAATCGTACATAAATTACTCGCTTATGTGCTTGCTTTGGCTAACACATTTTCAACTTTTATCAAATTGATTCTTTTAAATTTAAGTAAAGCTAATGAAATTTCACTTCCCCTATCACAGCCTGTAACCATATGACAAAATTTGACCACCAAAGTCCACAGGAAGAAAAAAAATTTTTTTAAGTGGAGTGGTTTTTATGTGTTACCTCTCTCGGCCAGGAGTCCTTTTTGTTTTTTCTTTATCCTTTCCTGGCATCATTTTTTTTTTTCTCCCAGCTTCCACATGATTCCAGAAAATCTTTTGTTCTCTGTCAGGTCAACAAGAAGCCAAATTAAAAACTAACAACTTTTGAATTTCAACAGCCAGACAAAGTGAATGTTGACTAAGAAGAGAAAAAAAAAAAAAGAAAGAAAAGGGGAAAAGACCCTAAGGGAAGAAAAGACCAGCTGAGGGATTTGGAGGGCAGTGGCTCTGGAGGGGCAAGGCTGCCTCGTTTGATGTGGGAGGTCTGAGCACAACCTGCTGGGATGCTCTCTGGGACATCTCATTAACCGTGTCATCAAAGCCCCCTCAGGTCCAGCGAATCATAACATTATCTCTGACATTACCACACAGATACAAGGTTCCCGAGGCAGTCTATAAACATGCCTGTACTAACCAATTCATCGTGGCTTGACACCCCGGCAAGGGCTGGATGCCCTTTAGTGAGCTCCGTGAATTGCCCCAGTCATTCATCAAAGTTTCTTGGAGTGCATTTCACACAGCATTAAATTTAATTAAAGCAACATTGACTGCATTGTAATGCTCAGGAGGCTCTTTGTCAGAGGGATCTGGAACACTTTCAGCTTAAAATATCTATTGTTTTCTTGGAGTTTTTCTTGGTTGTTGGGTTTGGGGGTTGAACTGATTTTTTTAAAAGGTTGGATATCCGGATCAGATTGAAGCGATGGTGACTTCCCTTTTCATTACTCTTTTCTTTTCTTTCTTGCTTCATCTTTTTTGACTGCTGCTTCTTCCTCTTCTTTTTTTAATTTCCAAAATCAGAACACCTAAGGATTTGCTATCAAAGTAGCTTCAAGATAGTAGCTTCACCATAAGTTATGTATTTATTGTGTTATTACATGACCCCAATAATGCCATCTGCACACATTGTTAGGAAGCGTGCACAAGCATACAGAGACACGTTCCCATTCAGAGATGTGCTCACGTCTATGCCTAAATGGGCCAAAAAGCCCAGAACAGGCTAAGAAGGGGCACATTAGCACTGCATCTCAGTCAGCAACTTCATGGAAGGTGCTATTTTAAAATCTGAAGTTGTGCACCTAGTGGTTGACTGTACATAATTATCCTAGACCCTTGATGTCCTTAGTGATGTTTTAAAGTAAAAGTCCTTGATAGCTGGGGCTGAGGAAAAACAAATGTCTTTTCTTTTCATCAGCAAAGAAAACTATGACAAGGAGAGGAGAGCACATCCAAGAAAGTCAGTGAGCTACTCTAATACCCTTTAGTGCTTGTATCACAGCTGCATTATTTATGGACTATGTGGATGTATGTGTGTGAGTGTGTATGAGTGCGTGGTGTGATGGGGCTTCATTAGGCATGAAGGGAGAGGGAGGAAAAATGAAGAATAAAATGAAACTTGCAGGGAATTTTTAGAGTACGCCTTTACCTGGTGACACTTTCTGGCTACTTTTTGAAAAATATATGGATACTAAGTTTAATTCTCCATCTACACCTACCCTCACGAAGGATGCAGAAAAAGCCAAGAATTAAGGCCAAACAACATAATTTAGTTATGACAATTTGGGGCCAGTATAATCTGGTTTAAACAAAACAGATTGATCTAATTGTAGAGTTAACATTTTCCTTTCAGGGACTTTTCACTCATTTTATTTGTTTGTTCTTACCATTGTGTGATTGTATTAAATGACTTGATTTCTCCAATAAGTTTCCTGTGGGTTCAATTCTATGAATTCGGTGAATTAGTCCTAGTAGGCATTACTAGGTAAACCTATATACATCTAATCCATTTTGCCAGAAATGTATAAGTTCTCTAAAATTTATGTTTCAGTTTCTTGGTCTACAAGATGAAAATAACAAGATCTAGCTTACTGAGCTCCTAAAGATATTATAAAGACCATAAAAGAGAATGTATGTAAAAGTTCTTTGACTAGAATAAATATGCTTTATAATTTCTTAGAGTAAAATATCAACTAAAAAAAACAGTGACAAATTGTAATTTTTTTAATAAATTAAAACATTTATCATCCAGATGGATGATTTGAAACTCAAAGCATCACATATTTGTTTTGAATTTGTATGATAGTGAATAAGGAATATGGGGGGAGAAGAGGAGGATGAGAAATTAGAAAGGACCATTATATATTTGGGCTTAACAAATTAAAAAAAAATAGATTTAACATCATACAATCATGTAGTGATGAAAACAAGAGACCAGAAATGAAAACATTGATGTAAGCATATCAGATTTGAAAGGACTCCAGGAGGAAATCTGCCTTGGAGCTAAAAAACAATTTTCTGATTCCACATTACCTCACAGTAGATGTATCTCATTGTTAGAGGAACAGATATAATACAATGTTGTCATGGAGGGCACCGGGTGCAGGGTCAGGCTGGCCTGGACCCAAATCCCAGTTCTACGTCTTACTAGTTGTGTGATATTGGACACTTGCTTAAGTTCAGAGCCTTGATTTCCCATCCATAGTATGAAGATAATAACATCGCCCTCTCAAGGCACTTACACATTTTTTGTAAGGATTATAGAAATTAACGTGCACAAAACCTTTAGTAAAGAGATTGGCATGTTGTAAGCACAGATTCTGAAGGGGAAGTTACAAGTAGAAGGTGTATGGATTGTATGATGGAGTCTAATAGTTTCCAGAAGTTTAACGCTAGGCTAGTCCGAGAGCCACAAGTCTATTCTGCCACTTTCTGGACCGTGAAAGCATATTTCCCCGACTGCCCAACCCCTCTGTCCAGGATGGCAGTGCTACTTTCACAAAAGCTTTTGGTGGTCTTTCATTAAATAGGGGAAAATCATTGCCCTCTGGGAGTCAGTTTGGAATGTCAGCACAGAGTGAATCAGAGAGGAGATGTGCAAGGACCACTGGAAGGAAGTAGAAAGATGCCCAGGTCACTGAGGCAACTGCATTGAATGCATCAGCGTCAACATATGCCAAGAAGCATATCTATAAAGGGGAGTTGCTTAGCCATGTAAGTTTAGAAAAGGGAAGTCAAGGAGGCAAATATTGACAATGGCTGTCGTAACACCCCCGGGGGAAAGAGCTTTAGCAAAGGGATTTTAAGTATTTCCAGCTCTCCTGGCAAGCAGGGCCTTTATGCAGGATGGATGCATAAGGCTCTCTTAGCCCAATGCAGTTCAGTATTCAACTGCCCCTACTTCCTCATCTGACTCCATCCATCTGACAATGTGGATACGGCTATGGGGGGCAGAACGTGACAATCATGGGGACTTGGAGTATTTCTGGTGTTTGTAACCTGATTTCTGGTGTTTCATTTAACTGTTTCAGCTTTCTGCCTTTGAAGTCAAGCCCACCCTTGGTATTTTTGATAAATGAGCTTTCTGTAATACCAAGGGCTAGATCCTACACTGTGATGTGCCCACTATGTCAGTCAGGGTTCAAACAAAGGAACAGAACCAGGAAGAAGGAGATTTGTAGTAAGAAATTTGTTATAAGGAATTGGCTTGCACAATTGTGGGCTGGTTAGACAAGTCCTATATCCATGGGGCAAGCTGTCAGGAAGAGCAGTCTGGAAATCATGAGCATGGGCTGAAGCTGCTGCCCACAGACAGAATTTCTTCTTTATCCAGGGAAGCCTCAACTCTGCTCTTATGGTCTTCTAACTGATCAGACCAGGCCCACCTAGATTATCTAAGATAATCTCCTTTACTTAAAGTCAGCTGAGTATGGATTTTAGTCACATCTATAAAATATCTTCACAGCAACACGGGAGATTAGTGTTTGATTGAATAATTGGGAACTTTAGCCTAGGCAAGTTGACCTATAAAACAGACCTTGTACTCACCAATTTAATACTAGGGGTTAGATTCTAGATATTACATACCCACGTAAATTTGGTACTGTATTCTAGAATACAATATATCCTCCAAGGTAAGATTAAGAGCTAGACCCTATGGTACAATATATCCATCACATAATAAAAGTTATCCGGTGGGGCAGCTGCAGAGCAGGTTTGCTGTCTTTTTCCTGCAATATCCCAGAATCACCATGGGAACTCTCCACATTTCTGTGGAGGTCCCTTTTTCAATATTGTAAATTGTACAGTCAGCACATCCAGAAAGCAACAGTGACCTAAAAGTTTGGCTACGTTTAGGATATCTCACTGGTCAGATTTCATCTGCCTCTATGACTCTATATTTTTGAGATTTTTAAGATCAATTCCTTGAGATTGATCTCAACAGAATTGATCCTCAATTGCCCTCACCACCTTGGGAATCTCATACTATCAATAGGCATTTTGTCTTTCTGTTTCTTTATCTGTTCTGATGATCCTACACCATACATTTAAACTTCCTCCAGTCTCTCCCATTTGAAAAACAAAACAGAACTTCTCCATTCAACTTCCCCCTACCACTTCTCCTTTTCCAACCCAACCTCTCAAAAGAGTTGTTTGTATGTCTTATTTCTATTTCTTGGCCTATCCTTTCTCTATAACCCATTACACCAACTCCACTGTGATGGCTCTCATCACAGTCACCAGTGGCCTTCATGTCATTAAATCCAGTAGATATTTTAAGATTCAGCTAATAGCAGCATCTGACAACATTGAAAATTCATTCCTTTTTATAACTCCCTCTTCCATCAGTATCTTTGTTTTACACACTTTCGTGGTTTTCTTCCGGACTTTTTAGACACTCTTTCTCAGTCTCCTGTTTTTGCTTATTATTCTTTACCCAGACTTTAATGGTTGGGGGTCCTCAGATCTATGCTGAGCCTTCTCCTGCCTATTGCCTCCAATTATCATGCATATGCTGATGATTGTCAATTTTTAAATATACACATGTCAGTTAGAAATGAATCTTGCTGTAATTAATAAGAAAAAGAGTAGCTGAAATGAATATAATTTTGTTTTTGTTTAAAAAAGTCTGAGGGTAGATTTTTGTGGGCATGTTTCATCTATTCATTATATATAATTATATATTATATTCATTATATATAATGAATTATATATAATATATATAATTTTATATAATATCTAATTATATTACATTATATTTCATCATCTATACATTATAGCTGAAGTCTTTATGATTCTCTAGCCTTTTTTTCTTATGGCAGCAATATGGCTGCTGATGCTCCAGCCATCATATCTATATTCAAAGAGATAGAATAAGGCAGAGATGAGATAGTATCTATATCAGAAAAATATACTTTCCTAACAGTGGCTTAATAAACTGAAGCTCATGTCACATTGACTAGACCTTTGTCACATGACCATCCCTATATGGAAAAGTGACAAGGAAACAGAGCGTTGCTTATCCAGCTGGTATAGTAGAGGTTGACAAAAGAGAAAAGAGTTGGATGTTGGGTAATCCAACTTACAGTTCTTCCCCACCTAGCCAGTCCTTTCCATTGAGCTCCCAACTGCCTCCTCAGCATCTCCACTTCGATGTTTCCAGGGCATCTCAAAATCAAAATACCAAAAACTTAACTCATGATATTTCCTCTAAGTATGGTCCTCCAATTGTGCTCTCTCAAGAAAACACACTGCTATTCATCCAGCTACAAAAGCAGGAAACCAAGACTGTTATTTTTGACAGTTCTCTCTGTTATCCCACACACAAGCAAATACACACACATCAGATACATTGCCAAGTTCTATTATTGTAGATTTCTAAGTATTTTTCAAATCCCTTTACTTCCTTCTGTTTTAGCCACTGCCACTCTAGTCCAAACTAACATCATCTCTTTCCTGAACAGCATCCTCTTGTGCCATCCTCTATTCTGTTCTCAAAGTGATGTTTTTTTAAAAAAAACTTAAATCATGATCCTCTGCTGGTCATTACTTTCAAATACTCTTAAAACAAATAGTATGACCCACACAGTTCTGTACAACCTGGCCACTGTCCAGCTCTCTGGCCTCATCTCTCACTCATTTCTCCCTGCTTCTTGAGCTCCTTAGCTCCTAGAAGCACCTTGTTTCCTCACACCTCAGGACTTTTATCTTTCCTGATTTTTTTAGTGGTGCAGGAAGTTTCTGGAACACTCCCTTCATTCAAGGAGTTGATTTCTACTTACCTTCATATCTCAGCTCCAACATCACTTCTTTGGAGAAGATATTCTTGAACCCTACACCAAATTATATCTTCCTGTTAAAATCACTCGAATTTTCTAGTTATTTTATTGAACAGCTTATATCACAGTTTGTAATTATATATTTATTTGCACGACTATTTGATTATTGCCATGTTCCCCTATTAGATAAGCCCTTGAGGGAAGAGACCGTATTTATTTTTTTCATTACTTTATTTCTAGTGCCTGGCCTGGCAAAATAATTAATATATATTTATAGGAATTAATATATATTTGTTGACTAAATATTGACACAGATTTGTGTTTACACATTGGCAGATTTTAATCAAACAAAAAAGAGAACTTATCGACTTCTTACTATGTATCCAGCACTGTGATAAGTACAAATAAAAAGACTACTGGTGAATTTGAGAAGACAGGATTTGCTAGTCCTCAAAGAAATGCCATTTAAAGATCTCTAATACTTGTCCCATGTCACCATCTAATTTTGCTGGCCACACCATTGGGAAACTGTGGATATTTAGTTCAAGACCAGTACAGTCACAGTGACTACTGCCAAAAGCCAAAGAGATAGATTATTACAGCTCCTCTAAACCTCTTATGGACCTTACTGTTGGGTGATCTCCGTGAAACCCCTTTGCCCAGTTTTTAGATCTTATTAGTTCTCAATCTGACAGTACACTTCTGTTCTTTAGGGAGACCTGACTCCCTACGTCTTTTACCAAACTAATTTTATCTCAACATGACATGACAGCTGCAGGCATGGTTTTAAGGAGGCACCAGCAAATAAAACTGAAATAAACTCTTTGTGCTCTATGCTGCTTGCGATAAACTCCTGAATGTCAGAAGAAAGATTGAACTTCAGATGAATAAATAGCCTGACCTAGACTCCTGTACCCTCCGTTCACCCCAACCACGTTTATTCTCTGAGATGAAGATTCACCTCATCCCTCCCGGAGTACATCTAGTGATCTGCTAGCCAAAATAGCACCAACTGGTCAGAGAGACCACTTAAAGAAAGAATGAGCATCTCCATTTTCTTTTTAGAGTGTATTCTTCTTTTCTTTAGTCAGACCAGCTCCATCTTTTTATAAATGTCAATGAAGCTTCTGTAAGAGGTTTTGGGGGTGGGTGGTCGGGGAGTAGGGGATATATTTGATTATGATATGAAGAACGGTCACACAAATTCACAGTATTGGGGCTGAGCTAGTTTCTACTCATTCAGTGCCCCTGCAATCTTCATGTGCCCCTCCAGGTCCACCCTCACCTTACTCTCCTTTCTAGAGGTTAAGCTGAATGGGTCATATCCCAGACTCCTGAGCCCTCTGACTTCCTTCAGATTCAGCCAATGATAGGGGCCCAGGCAGGAGGTGGAAGGAGGCAGGACGGTGAGGTCTGGGTATTTATGCTTACAGCACCTTCCTGTGAGGTCTCAGGGGCTGGCAATGGCTTAGCTGGAAGGACCTTGCTCCTAGTAAGATTGTCTGCTCTACAGGACTTTCCCTCCTTACAGATCTCGTAACTTTCCCCTTCTCTTGTTTCTCAGGACCTGGGAGTGGGAGAGCTCTGCGGCTATGGGTCTGAGTGTATCTCAAGAGCACAGACTAAAGGGTTCTTAGCTCTTCGCCACTGCTCTCCAGTTCTGCTTGTTCTTTAAAAGTAGGTCCAAATACACATTTTCCCCGTCTCTTCCTCAACATTCAAGGAGGTGGCATTCCCATCAAGTCTCAAGGTAAGTCCAGAAAGTATCAGGCGCTCCATTTCATCAGAATGAAACATGCAGGTGATGGCTGGTGGGTTGCTGCTCCCAGCATTGCTAGACTTTCTCTCTGTGTCAGTTTTGTGATCTGCTTTCAGAAAGTGTCATTCTTCCCATCCCTCTCACTGAATGTCTGTAGCAGTAGTTCCCAAACGCCAATTCCAGAATGAACAGTCAGAAGGTGGTTGTTTAAGTTATAAATACAGATCCCTGAGTCCGGGGTACAGTGTTGTGATTTGACAGGTGGGTGAGGCCCTGAAATTAGTGCTTTTGTAAGTTTCCCTAAATCTAGTCAGGTTTGGGAGCCATTGCCCTATGCCCCACTTCTAAAACCTCCTTCTGTTTCTTCTTCTGTTTCTTAGAGAGATTTACATAGAGCTTCTGCTATCAGGTTTGTAGATTTCATCTCATTCTTATTATCATATACGGTTATTCCCCTGTCACGTTTATCAGATCAGCTTCTTTAGAAAAAAATCAACCCTTCCAGTATGATATGTCACCATTCCAAAACCTCCAGGCCATGAAAATGCCTATAAGATCACATATACAATTTAAATCAAAATATTAAGTTGATGTGTAAGTATTTGTATAAAATATACTTATCCACACAGTAGATGTATATATCTGAAAACATGAGGATTCTCATTAAACTCGTTCCTTAATATTTTCTTCTATACTGTTCTCACAGTTATCCTCTTTCCTGCCATATCTGTTGTCTTCTAATTGTCTGGAATTTCAGTTTTGTCTGATCTTTATTCTCAAGTTCAATTTAACTTCTTGACCAGGTCACCACATTTTGTCCTCGAACTTATTATTTTATTTTCAAAGAAACAGTCCATCACTCAATTCTAGTATTCCTAAATCTTCCTTTCCCTTTCAAAGTCAACTTTCTGCTGAAAGAAACACCACTGTTGCCGAAGCTATTTAAAGCTTCTTAATAGACTTTTTCTAACAGCATCTTTCATTTCCACAAAGTTCATCAAAATTAGATAACAATTTGATGAATCTCATCAGGCTTTCCATTAAGTCTCTGAGACCTGTCCCCACTAGATGGCACATCCAGCCAGACAACTCTTTTATTCTCTAATTCCTGAGTCTCGGATACAACTGCTTAGCTACCCCTACAACTGGCTCCCTCCACCAGGCTCCTTTCGCGGAGATGGAGGGTGGTGCTCCAAATGCTGCCTTCAAGTCTGGTGCCCTCTCGGTGTTTGATCCCTGTTAGCCTCCAATCTATTCAACTGTGAGCAATTACTCTTGTCTCCCCAAACCCAGTTTCATTGTTTTCTATAGAACCTCTGATTTTTTAGCCAAGTACGTGGCCACCCAACATAAAGACCACATTTTCTCCGGAGTGCTATTTGAGTGGTCTGTGAAACTCTGGATATGGGGTATATCTTTCTTCATTTCCTCCCTGCCCCTCATGGGGCTTTGCTGGAAGTGGCAGCTGCTTGGATTGTCAATTTCATGCCAGGTAGTCTGTCTCGGACCATGAGGAAAGGACAACATCGCAGGGAAAACAGTAGTTGCTTGCGAAGGACCTGGGCCTCTAAGCACTTAGAACAGAACCACCAGGGTAGCCTGAACCACTTACTCTCAGGTATTGTTGACACATAAGAAAACCATACCGTTTTGGACATGGTTATTTGGGAATTTCGATCACTCTCAACTAAACCTAATCCTAACTGATTCAGAATTTGGAATCTAGAAGTAGGGTATTGCAAGTAAATACATCCAAAGTGAGTCATTGGCCTAGTGGATTTGGTAAGATAGTCAATACTATAATGAAATGTTGTGAAACATTTGGTTAAATCATTTTCAGCAACAAACCATGTATGGATTGAGGCTGTAGGGAGAACTCAGGAAACTGGTGTGTGTTGGCTGTTTTATGTCACTTTCAGCCAAGTCCCAAAGGAGAAAGATAAATTTGGGCCAGAACTAGCTCCTGCAAATAGAAGTAGAAAAGAACATTCTTAGCTTGTGGCTTGCAAGTTACCAAGTGCCCAGTAATTTGGGGTTTTGCAGGGATGAAAACCTAACTGCATTTGTATCCTCAATGGATTGGTAAGAAGCAAGGGCTGCCTAACCACAGATAGGACTCCACCCCAGGATGGTTTTCAAGCACCTTCTAGTAATTGTTCTCTACAAGACAATGGGAGCCAGCTCAGAGGCACATGTCAATTCAGGGAGGTTGTCTTCAGATGCTGCAAGGTAGCCACTACTTAGGTGAAAGAGAAAGGAGTAATCACAGAGGAAAGTAAATGTCAAGGGCTTTTATACTTAAAATTTATAACAAGACCACATCTTTGGCTAGGATTACCCACACATGGAACAGATTGGGCACAAATAGATCAGAAGCCTACTAAGTTTCTGTGGGCATTATATGACCAAAAAACCGCAAACTTGGTCTGTAAAAGTCTCTCCAGCCCCTAAAATAATCCCTGCACTCTAGAACCTGTGCCAGCAGGAAGCAGGATATAAAAACTGTGAAACCCCCCAAAAAGGCATAGCTCTGGCACCCACCTCAGATGCAGTCATGTAGTAAAATGGAGGAGAAGAAAGTCCAGAGTGCAGAACCAGGGACCACAGAGGACAAAGGTCAAAAGAGAGCTTCCCAGGGACCAGAAGGAAAGGCAGCCAGGTGGGCTAAACAAATTTTTTATGATTCTTGCCAGAGGGACTCCATTGCTGCTGTGGACTGGTGACTTGTGTGTTCCATTCTTTTTCTAAAAAGCCATTTTTCGCTGCAGTGATTTTGTTTCTATTTCACAATTGTATATTGGACGTGTGAGGGATTGAGGGGATAAATAACTGGCATGGGTGGAATTATATTAAGTTCCTAATTTTTTTAACTTCTGATATCTTTTCAAATAAGAAACATACAATGACAAACAGGCCTGTTGTTCTATCGTAAAGCAGCAGTACAGCCCCTGAATATATACAATTTTTTTCTTCTTCTATATATGACAAGTTAATTATGTATGGTAGAGTAAACTTACTACTGTAAATGCAAAACAAAAAAAAAGAAGAAAAACAAAAAAGTTTCATAAAGTTAAAAGTTGTGCATTACATTATACTTTAGATGACCTCCTGCTGGTTTTGAAGGAAAACAGTTAACTTTATTCTATTCTCCCTTGGTATTAGCTTCAATTTCCTTTTCAAGCATCTCAAACATACAATAAGCTTTTGATTATCAAGATTTCAAGTGTTCTACTAGACAGCCAATGTGTATTTATGAATGGAATTACTAAAGAAGCAACTTGACTCCATCTAGGGAACAGTTTCCATGAGCCCTAAGCAATTCTCTGGGACTAAAGAACTGAAAAGAACTCGTTGGCCTTATTTTCACAATTGTTTTGGTACCTCCAGGGAAATGCACAAAGTGTTGCTGAGAAGCATATATTATACATTTCTTATTTGTTTATTTATACCCCACCTTATTCCAGGAAGGATTTAAGATGGCTTATGGAGATGCATATGGTAACACAAATAAATTCATGAGAGCTGAGAAAGTTGAGGCAAAATAAAAAGAAAGAAAGATGTTACCAGTAATACATTTAGTATATAAAAAGTATGTCATGAAATTGTATACATTTGCCAAAAGTGGGCCACCATTTTGTCTGTTCAAAAGGATACCATTAAGATGTTTTCTCTAGTGTTTGTAAGATAAAAACCAACCAGTAGCTCCAAAGAAGCATGACTACTTCTTCAGAGACACACATGTCCTATGGTTTCTCATAGAATAGATAATGTCCTTAATTTGCTTTACAGCAAATACTTTCTTCATATTATCTCCTATAATATCCCCCATTGTAGAGTGATGAAACCATTCCAAGGCACATTTAGATTAGTAACATGGTGGGTGGAGGTGAGGCAATATCTAGGGATCCAGGTATACAAATCTCTTATACTGAATTTATCCAAGGATAGATTCTGAAATATCTACAAGAATGGAAGAACTGCATATCCTTGTGGCAATCATTTTCTTCCTTCACATTAATTAAATATCTATTATATGCAAAGCACAGTGCTAAGTTCAAGACATAGAATCCTTAAAGTACCCTCTTTGTATCTGTTTTTATTTGGGGAGGAAGATGACAGATGTTTATCAAATAATCTCAAAAACAGATATATAATTATAGCTATGATAAGTTGGTTAATGGAAACATCTGGCATGTCAGTGACAATTAATGAGAAAAGGAGTAGGATTTATGCAGCCATGGGTAGAGGCCGTGGTATCAAGGGGAAAAGAGAGGATAATGGGAGTGGAGAGGAGGGGAGGGGTCTAAAAGCAATCAGCAGAGCAAACAGCACATATGAGGACCCTGAGGTAGAAGCATTTGAGGGGAGAGAGAGAAGGCCAGCATTGCTGGAGGCCAGAGGTTAGAAGAAGAGTGTAGTGAGATTAGACTGGAGAGACATAGAGGCCAGACCAGGCCGCACCTTGTGGGAAGTTGTTGAAGGCTTTTGAACAGGGGGTGGTTCAAACATATTTGTATTTTTAAAAATTGTTCAGAGTGAAGTGTGGAGATTAGAAAGGTTAGATTAGGAATAAATGTGGAGAGAAGAGTTAGAAGGCTCTCAAGATGCAAAAAAGACTGTGTGGCTAAGATTAGAGTGTTGTGATAGAAATGAAGAGAAGAGAATGAATTGGAGAGTATCTTGGAGTTCAGATCCACAGGACTGATATTTTTGCCTTCAGGAGACTTAAATAGCTATTGATGGGCAGTGATTTTGCGGACATATTTCTGACCAAGTCCTTGGAGTGCAGTTATTTTATGTGGCAAGTTAAGTACAGAGCCGTATGTTTTAAAAGCCATGTGGCAAGTTAAGTACAGAAGCCGTATGCTTTAAAAGCCAGCTATGCTGGAGACAGAAGGAATAAAAGCTAAGCAGCCTTGGATAGAAGCCATCTCATCTCCCCTTGAAGACAAGTAGACAAAACCCAAGGCAAGGCCAAGATTCTCTTCAGGAAGTAATTCTTTTTTTTTTTTTGCGGTACACGGGCCTCTCACTGTTGTGACCTGTCTCATTGCGGAGAACAGGCTCTGGACGCGCAGGCTCAGTGGCCATGGCTCACGGGCCCAGCCGCTCCGCGGCATGTAGGATCATCCCGGACCGGGGCGCGAACCTGTGTCCTCTGCATCGGCAGGCGGACTCTCAACCACTGCGCCACCAGGGAAGCCTGGAAGTAATTCTTTAACTCTACCTAGACGCACCGAACCAGTAACGAAGACATCCATGTCCTCTGCCATCAAGTGTGGGTGGTGAGAATTTTAATTGGACAATTTACATAACAGATTTTTCTACCCTGACCATTAGAAATGTCGTGGAAGCACTCATGCCACTTGCAATTTCTACTGCACTTTCAGATAGCTACTTGTGCCTTCAACAAAATGAGCAACATAATTTTGCCTCACTTTTCTAAATGAAGTGAGTTGCTGCAAAGGATGATCAGATTGAAACTGACATGAGTTTACCAACAATAATGGCTTTGGGTTTGCAGGAGTTGATGTTTAGCCCTTTTGTCTAGCAAAAACTAGGTAGTAAGGCCAGATGTCAATTAAGACTACACCTAGTTTGTGATCCTAAAATTGCTTCATCACAAGTTACAATTTTTCGTCTCATGAAAACTGCTCATCTCTCTAGTCTCTAGTAGTCTCAGGTCTATAGGGCACCCATTCAGATTTTCTGATATGGCTTAAAAGGGAGCTGGTAATGTTCATTGCAGCACTGTTTACAATAGCCAAGACATGGAAGCAACTTAAATGTCCACCAACAGAGGAATGGATAAAGAAAATGTGTTACATATATATACAGTGGAATGTTACTCAGCCATTAAAAACAATGAAATAGTGCCATTTGCAGCAACATGGATGGACCTGGAGATTATCATATTAAGTGAAGTCAGACAGAGAAAGACAAATATATGATATTGCTTATATGCAGAATCTAAAAAAATGATACAAATGAACTTATTTACAAAAAGAAACAGATGCACAGACTTAGAAAACAAACTTATGGTTACCAAAGAGGAAAGGTGGTGGGGGAAGGATAGACTGGGAGTTTGGGATTGACAAGTACACACCGCCACATTTAAAATAGATAACCAACAAGGACCTTCTGTATAGCACAGAGAACTCTGCTCAGTATTCTGTAATAACCTAAATGGGAAAAGAATTTGAAAAAGAGTAGATGTATGTATATGTCTAACCAAATCACTTTGCTGTACACCTGAAACTAACACAGCATTGTAAATCAACTATAGTCCGATATACAATCAGATTTTTTTAAAAAGGGGCGCTGGTAGAGCTTAGCTCTATTTTAGCCCAGTGAGAAGGTTCCCATTCTCAGTGTATCACAGAGCAGGGTATTTACGAGAATCAATTGTCAGTAGTCTTCACAGAGCTTAGAAGACAGCTAATTCCTGTCCACAGAAGCAAAGCTTGTGGCATCCACAATGCCTCTATCCCTACCTATGCCACACACAAGGGTAATAGTTAACACATGTAGCATTTATGTGTAAGGCACTGTTCTCAGAGCTTTATCTAGCTTCAAAATCAACTTGTTTGACAAATGTTAAAACCAGGGCACACAGCTAGGATGTGTCCAAAGTCACAGAGCTATAGGATGTCACTGAGCCAGGACTGAACCAGGCCATCTTCTCTGGTATCTGTGCTCTTCAATGCTCTACTTGGCTGGCTGGGCTTGTGTGCTCAAGAAATGGTCAGTCAATTTAGATGTAAAGGTGTAGTAGTATTTCCTAGTTGGTTTTTCTCTCTTATTTTTTTCTGGGAAAATCAATGTTTACTGTGTTTCAGCAGAAGGAAATGCATGAAGGTATGGAGCATGGGCTCCATACCTTCACACCACAACTTATTCACATTCAAGCCAAAAAGCCAAGGAAGATGGAGCCTGGGATGTGACACATTCTTTGTTGCAACTTCTCTTCTGCTGTTAAGTTTGCTGAAATTTAATATGACAGCACATTGGTAGGGAGCTTAATGATGCTTCTCATCTATTTCAAAATATGCTTTACTTAAACACCATGGCAAACCATTCAGACGTTGTCATAGGGAACTATTTCTCTTGTTTGTGTATTAAACAGGTATATATGTTATGCCAGATTATAAAGAAAGACAGGTAGAATCCTTGCGCTCAATGAATCTGCATTCAGAGTGTAACCAGCACACTCCGTGTGCCTTCTAAAAGTCCCCCCAGAAAGGTCTGCTTGTGCTTAGAAGTCAGTTGCTGGGTACACTTGACCAGCTTCCTGTATCTCGGGGAAAATGGAGACTATCAGGAAAGAACAGCCATAGGTTCTTTTCTCCAATGCGTGACTCTATTTGTACTTCCTGACATTCCATCACAGAGGTGGGCTCTGTAGATGGGCCACTACAAGGTGGGCTGAGAAATGAAGACCTGTTGGTGCAGTAAATACAGATAAATAGAGCAGGAAGAAAATCCACAAGAATTCCTTAGAGTATTAAAAAAAAACAAAACTGTTTCACTTGTTAGAATGGCTGTCATCAAAAAGATAAGAGAACAAATGCTGGTGAGCACGTGGAGAAAAGAGGACCCTTTTGCACTGTTGATGGAACTGTAAACTGGTACAGCCATGATGGAAAACAGTATATGGAGGATCCTCAAAAAATTAAAAATAGAACTACCATATGATCCAGCAATTCATCTTCTGGGAAAAGTCTAAAGGTAATGAAAACACTAACTCAAAAAGGTATATATACCCCTAATGTTCATAACAGCATTATTTACGCTACCCAAGACATGAAAAAAGACATATCCGTCAATGGGTTAATAGATAAAGACGTTGTAGTGTGTGTGTATATATATATATATATATATATATATATATATATATATAAACAAAAATACAAAGAAATATTATTCAGTCATAAAAAAATGAGGAAATCCTACCATTTGTGACAACATGGATGAAACTTGAGGGCATTATGCTAAGTGAAATATAAGTGAAATAAGTCAGACAGAGAAAGACAAATACTGCATGATATTACTTATATGTGAAATTTAACATAAACTCTCAGAAAAATAGATCAGAATTGTGGTTACCAGAGGAGGGGTGTAAAGATGGGGAATTGGAGGAAGGTGTTCAAAAGGTACAAACTTCCAATTATAAGATAAACAAGTACTTGGGAAGTAATGTACAATATGATGACTATATTTACTGCTGTATGATATATAGGAAAGTTGTAAGAGAGTAAAATCCTAAGAGTTCTCATCACAAGGAGACATTTATTTTTCTTTTCTTTTTACTATATCTGTTTGAGAAGATGCATGTTAGCTGAACCTAACATGTGGTCATGTTTCAAAGTATATTCAAAGTATATGTAAACCACCATGCAGTATAGCTTAAAATTATACAGGGATATATGTCAATTATTTCTCAATAAAACTAGAAAAAATTAATATGCTATAAAGGTGGTATTTCAAATTAGTAGAAGAAATAGGTACATGAAAATAAATGTTGCTAGATCTGTTGGCTAACAATTTGTTATATATGAGTAAATAAATAAAATATCATATATACATACATACAGTTAGATCACTATTGTGCCAATCCAGGTTCTTGGTTGCTAATAATGGAAACTGACTGTGTAGTTTAGCTGAAAAAAATTTATTGGAAGGATTTGAGATAGATTATACAATTAATGAGAATCCCATGAAACTGTCTTGGGAAATAGGGGCCACCTATTATGGTTAAGCAGGTTGTGCACTACCCAAAGGCATTTGGCTTAAGGGATAATTAGGAGCTGAAATCCAGCCCACTTTCTGCTCATCAAGCCCTGGGTCCTGGTGTGTGCCACATCAACACAGAGAAAAATTTGCTTTATGTTTTTACACAAAATCTCCATCAGTTTACCAACCTGTGCATCCAAGGGCCTGTGTCCACCTGGAGGGATGTCTTTCTCTAATCTGCACAAGGGCATTGTCTAAGTTAGTCATGGCCTAGTCACAGAATTGACCTGGTTGGCCTATAGCCTGTGACCCTAAATACTGAATGCCCACTGACACCTCTGGACCCAAGATAGAGCCACAACCACTGAAGTGGATTTGAAGCTGTTCCTGTTTTTTACCACTAACTCAGAATCCTAGCTGAGAGAGACCAGCTGGCCAAGCTTCAGCCTTGTACCCTCAACCTAATTGTCTGGGACATGGAAAGCAAGTGTCTGGCTTTTTGACTTCCCAAAACACACAGTAGCATATTTCATGTTATTGAAAGCCAAGATTTATTAAATCCTAGGATGATAAATGGCATAAAACAGAAAAAACTGCAATGACAAAAATTGATACATGCAGTATGGCATTTAAAATTTTATGTCACAAAAACTCTAAATTATAAGGTAAATGAGAAAATCAGGGGGAAGGGAATAATAACACACAAGATAAATAAAACTCTAGTAAGCTTATCATATAAAAATTTCTCAAAAATTAGTACAAAATATATCCTGCTAAAGAAATAGAAAAAGAGCATAAGAAGACAATTCACAGGGGAAACAAAGAACATGAGAAATGTTTGGCCTTTCCAGTTGTCTGTTTCATCCTGTGGGTGAAAACTTGCTGGGGCTGCAGAGCTGGGCCTGAAAGTGGCTGCCAGTTCTCCCCACCAGCCATGTAAGATGAGGACGAAATGGAAAAACCAGGGGAAATTGGAAGTCAAGTCCAAGAGAAGTGACAATGAGCAAGAAGAGATATATATAGTGAAAACTTAGCTAAGAAGAACAGTCAAGACGAAGTTACAAGATTCAAGAGGCTGTCTCCTCACACTATCTCATTTAATTCTCAAACGACTACAACGTAGATACTTTTATAATGCCTATTTTACAGCAGAGGAAATGAAAGCTCAGGAAACTGAAGGGGTTAGCTCAAGGTGCCTCAAGCTCATGGAAGAGCCAGAATTTGAACTTACTTATGTTCATAGTTTATTGCTGTTTTAGTTGTCAAAAATATTTATGAAATTTACATGGCCAGAGAATAGAACAGAGACACAATCATCATAGCTCATTTCATGTACTATCACGTCTCAGAAAATTACACTTAATTTCGTCCTGGAACTTTGAAGAATGACAGTTGCTTGGGTGGGGCCCTAAGAACCCTGCAGGTGGGTGTGTGGGTGTTAGAATTTACTGCACCTTGTTACATCCCCTGCTTCTGTCCTGCTAACCTCACACTTGGCTCAACCCTTTTTTCCTAAGGAACAACGGTCTAGACAAAAAAACTCCTCCCTGGGCAGAAGTGCTTCCATAGAGATGCTAAGCGAATTCTTTGAGCCGCCCCCTCCTTGCAGCCTTTCCCTGCAGGCCACCCGCCCCTCTTCCTCACTCTTTGCAGCTGCAGAATCACCACTACATCCCCGCTCATTGTAAGTGACCAGACTAGGCAAATAGGAAGACGGATGGTTAGTCAGGGAAATTTGGGCCACCGTGATGGGAAAGGTGCAGAGGAAAACATTATGGCCTGAGCCCCTTTGAAACATGCTGACAGTTGACAGATGAGTATCCATAAAATGACAAAGGCCTCCCTGTGTAAAGACCTTTGCCACCAGCACTTCTCCCTGGGAAACTAACTGCCCTCAACTGTCAGTGAAAATATTATTTTTTTTCTGGTAATTATTCCCCTCCCCGTTTCTCTAACTACAGAACAGCCTGTACTTTGCATATGTGGGTTTTCTCCATCCTGGTGGCAGTGGCAACCCCTGCATCCCCATCCTCTCAATAAGAGGTAACAAGTTATCCTGGTGATTAAATGGTTATAACCAGGATAATAAGCTGGAATGTGTAACTGTATGATCTAATCATGGTTCCAAGGGACATATATTTGGAGAATCCTAATATTTTTTTAAATGTAGTGTTAATGATCCCTAAAGATTCATGAAAAAGACCTGCACACATTTACAAAACTTTGAGTCTGCAGCAAACAATGGATACTAAAAATGATACTGTGTACGTCCTTAAAGAAGCCCTGCTGATGTGACTGCAGTTTCTAATTCTTTTCATTTTTTCTGTCCCCTCACTTTCTGCAACAGAGAATATTAAACGGGAGGAGAGGAGTAAAAGTGGAGGGAAAATGAAAGGGTTGGATTTTGTGATAGATTGTGGCAACTCAAAAATAGAGGGAGGTATCTACTTTCCTGCAGGATTCCTTTATCTTGGGAATCCTCTCAGGAATTCGAAGGGGGCCATTTGTCCTCTCTGATGATAACGTTGGATTCAGGGCCTCTCTTGATCTTTTTTTTCTAGAGCACTGCTGTCCAGTAGGATTTTCTGGAATGACAGAAATGTTCCATATGTGTGCTGTCTGAAAGGGAGTCTCATGTGGCTACTAAGCACTTGAAATGGGGCTTGTGTGACCAAGGAACTGGATTTTAAGTTTTATTTGACTTTAATCCATTTAAATTTAGATTTAAGTGAGCACCCATGACTAATGGCATTGGATAGTGCAGGTCTGGAGCTGCTGTCGGGTCCACCTTGGTGCCATGTATGAAGTAGTCAGTTACTGTGGGTGTAAACTTCAGAGGGAGATTAAAAATTCGACACACAGCTCAAGTACAGAATCTTGCTAGATTCAGGCCATCTAACACAATGTTAGGCATCAAGGGAGACTTCCAAGAAATTCCTTGTAGTCCCTCCCACTTCCTGTCCATAAGCCTTTCCTTCAGAGACTAACTCTGGAATGTTCTACTTCCTCCCCGAACTTGGACTGGACTCTACTTCATGCCTTTGTCTTTGAACAAAAGAGCAGATCCATTGCTTTTTTGGACTTCAAGCCCATTTCCATTGGCTTCAAATAAGAATTTCCTCTGTGTCAGCCACCCGATCCACCAACTTGGCCAGTGTCTTCTGGGCTCTGAGCTCAAGAAATGTTGAACCAGCTTTTCCTAGGTTCTCAGCTCGGCCTCAACCTTAATCAGTGACACCTGCTGGGTTCTAGTCCCCTCTGCTCTGATCCTCCTGGGTTTTTTTCCCTAGTCCTTCCTGTCTTTGCTCTTCCCATTTTGAACCTTCTGCATCTTCTTTTCCTCTTTCTACTATCTTTAGTTTGGCTTTTTACATGCTGTGGAATCCCTGAGTCACACACTTCTCTTGGGTAGTTTCAGAGTTCAAGTTCATATTAGGTTTGTGAAAGGAAACTTTCTCATCACTTTCCAAATTCCTAGCATTGTTTACTCACAAATATTTATAATTTTAAGCTTTATCACTTACATTTTGCCATATTTGCTTTCATTCTTCTTTAAGTTTGCATTTTAGTCTACTGCCCTGTCTGGGAAGATATTAGATATATTTTTTCTTTGTTTTCATTGCTATTGTTTCATCTGCCCTCACATTCACACACACACACACACACACACACACACACACACACACTCACACACCCCAGAGGTATATATTAGAATAATTCATTAAACCATAATATAAACTCAGTAGAGAGAGGCTGCTCCTTTAAATATGTGTATCAGTATTTAATTAGAGATATTTATGAATATATTTTATACTCCTCCCCACTTCACCCCAAGAAAATTTCTTTCTTCATTATCATTAAACTAACATGACAAGGAATGGAAAAGCATTTCATAGCTTGTACAGCACCATATAAGTGTGAATTTTTGTCATTATCGTTTCAACAGCATTCTTGGAGGACCAACTTTAGGATGATTATTTCAGAGCAGTGGAGTGGCTGCCTTCCCTGGAAGCTGCCTTCCTGGCCAACATGGTGTATCCTCAGCTCCCATTCTCTGTATACAACTCTGTCCCCATTACTGACCAGGCCAGAGGCAGGGACTCAGCCCCTGCCGGACAAATGACATTCTCCCTCCTAGGAATTTGTTTTGTGATAGAAAGACAGGCAGTCAGTCTGAGCTCATCACATTGGAGGAAATGTAAATATGGGAGATTTAGAGAGAAAATCTACCTTCGAAGTTGACTGATAATGTGAAAAAATAGGTCTGTGGGAGACTGGGAGAGAGGGATATTAGACCCATGGAGAGAAGCAGAAATGAAGTATAAAGACTGAGTTTTGGTGGTCCTTCCTGGCATCTGGTTGCTTTCCTATTCTTTGTACCTTAGCATGTTTATATGAATGCTTGTTTCTATTACTCAAATGAAAGAGTTCAAACTAACACAGCATAATGCTGAGAAAGTGAAAATCCTGAGCATAATCTAGTTAACCACATGCTGTTCTATGGTTATGGGCTATAACCCCTTGGTCTGACCAGCCATCATATAAAAGCATGCTTGTCATCACAAAGGCGAGAAGAGCTGGAGGATCAATGCAAATTCATCACCACCTCTACAATCATAACACACTGTATAGCCCGTTGATGGTTCAAACCTTGTAACTAGCAAGCAGAACATAAGATGTAAGTGGCCATGGCCATGGCCCTGTGAGGTACCTGTATAATTGCTTACTTTTGTAGTGTCAGGGCCTAGGGAACCCTGGGGGGCCGGGCACCTCATGAAATCCACTGTCACGTTCCCTCTTGTCAGGCAGTATGGTTCTCATACGTGATAAGCAGCATCACGAATTCCTGCCGAGTCATCTCCAGCAAATATTTATTGGGATGTAGGTACATAGGTCCTGCAGCATCTGCCTCTGTTTCTCGTCTAATCTGTGGGCAGCCCCTCAGCCAACACACACTACATGTGTGTGGAATTGTGTGTTGTGGTATGTGTGTTATGAGGGAAGGAGGAATGAGTCTCAGAGGCCTGGGAAAGAGGATGCTTATGATGACAGAGCTCTAGGTCTAGTTCAACCAGCATGACCATGTCTTTGGTGTCTCTACTTGAAGTGACAGCTGTCTCCTGGTTATCGTTTTCATGGTTAAGCTGGAAAACATTATCTACTCTAATGCATATATTCACATGGCCTATTAAGACCAAGGTATCTCCTTCTTTGTCTAATTTAGGCTATATAAATGTATATTGAGGTGATTTTTTTCAATGTTACTACTCATGAAAAAAGACTTTTATTTCCTCTTCTAGGGTCTAATTCAATGAGGAGAAATCCTCATTGGACAGATATCTGTCCTTTCCTAATGCAAATCATGCTGCAAAGGGACGTGCAATCATGTTTTAGAAAAGGAGAGAAGAGAGGTCTACCCATCTTTGAAAAGAGAACTGCCACTCAGACACTACAGGGAGGGGTGATGCTGTGGACAGAGATGCAGAGAGGGGGGTCAAAGAACCTGGTCTGATTCAACTAACCACAATGAGTCCCTCTAATCATATCTTGGGGGTTTCTCTTAACTAACCACAAGAGGCCTCTTTCCTCATCTATTTTTTAAAAATGGAGATAATAATGGTCATCCTACATTTCTTACAGAGTTGGTATAAAGATCAAATAAAATAAGGTATGGAGTACTTAGAAAGAATGAAGCATGATGACAATGTAAGCAAGACTTTTCTTTTTTAGCAACAAGTGTATATATATAAAATTATATATTAATATATTATTATGTAAATTATATTTAAATATAATTATATGTAAATATATATTAAATTATATTAAATATAATTTATTTATATGCGTGTTTTCCAGTCTATCCAATGGTTTCTTTTGACCACACTTTCGACCTCACATCTCCTTTCATAAAATATGTTTCCAGACATTTTATCTTTACAAAAAGAGAACACTTTACCACAAATTCAAGATAAAGAAAGAAATTTGCAGCTAAAGGTCTACAGGGGAAAAAATCTAAATGAGTCCATTAACGATAACTAAAATGTCAGTCTATAACAAATGGAAAAGGCAAGTAAACAGTCACATTTAATGAAATCTAGTTAAGGAAATAAATCACTCTCTATTTCTCTTTTCCCCAATGCCACTGTTTCATGACTAGGTTTTTGAAACTAAGCATTTAGAGATAACGGTAATTCTAAATGTGGTTTCTTAACTATTTAAATAGCAAGTCTTTCTCCCATGTTTACTTAAATGCAAACACAGAGCTG
Source organism: Globicephala melas (assembly GCF_963455315.2). Taxonomy (NCBI): domain Eukaryota; kingdom Metazoa; phylum Chordata; class Mammalia; order Artiodactyla; family Delphinidae; genus Globicephala; species Globicephala melas. The sequence goes on along the minus strand of NC_083318.1, from coordinate 100,645,672 downwards.
CATCAAGTCCAAACACTGAGGGCTTTATATACTAAGACTATGTAGTATTAGTGCAAATGAGAATCTACGTGATAAGAAACATCATTCTTATACCCGATTCTTTTCTGTTCCAAATGGAATTTCTAGAGATAAAATCCTTGAAATTAATGATTCAAAAAAGTTAACTTTTTAGTATCATAATGAAAACCAAAGTTGATAATTAGCCTCTTATACCATACATTGTATGGCTGAGATTCCCATTTAGGCCATCAGAAAGTCACTTTTTAAAAAATGGTTTTCAAATATTCCACATTTTTGTTAAACAAAGATTTATAGAATGCTTATTATATACCAGTTGATACTCTAGGCACTTGAAATACATCTGTAAGCAAAAGGAAATATATTAAAAATTTGAAGGTAACAGAAGGCAATAAAATGTTTTTTAATGAAATAAAATTAAGTGTATTTTTTGGCTTATCTAGTAAGTGGTTAAAATAGATAATAGTAATTTCTCTGTTTTCTACTCTATAAAAGTAATAGCTATCTTTCATAAGCCAATGTTCTATTTTGATATACAACAGGAAGAAAAGATATTTGTTTCTACCTGAGTTTGTTTGATCTCACAAAGCACACAGAGTGATGCTACATTAATACGAGTTTTAGTTCAAGAACATCCCACTATCTCTTCTTTCTTTCTTCCACATTTTGATGTGAGTGTTAGTAGTTGGAGATAAAAAATTAACAGGCATAATTTTGTCTTTGCATTTTGTTTATCCTTCCAAGAAAATTGAGAATATAAACTAAGTTGGAGGCCATGGCTGTACATGGCAGAAGTTAACATACTTGTGAGCATTTCTCTAGCACATGTATAGAGTGAAAAGAGCCCTGAATTAAAAGTTGAAGTCGTGGGTTCCACCACATGCCTTGATGCAAATTTGTCTAAACTCATGACTGCATTAAATCCCCTAAATTGCTTCTTCATCTGCAAAATTAGAGTTGGATCCAATGACCTGAAAGATCACTTTTAGATATAAAACTCTCTAGTTCTCACTGGTAGAAATTATATAAGACAGAGATCAATATGTAGTTCTGGACATGAAGAAAGAAATGTTCTAAACAAATATATCATTAAATACTACTCTGGAAAATGACAAAGCAAAAGACAAGTTTTTAACTATAAATAGATTAAAACTATAAGAACTATGAGTTATATTTAACTCCCAAGACCACAGTAGCCTGTGGGATGAAAAAGGTAAGAATATTAATATAAAATGAACCAAATGACAGTCTTTGCATTTGTACCTGCAAAAACTATTGAGATGTCTCATAGCCCAATTTTTCTCTCCTCTCCTGACAAGGCCAGATTACATTAAAATTTTCCTGTCATAGCTATATGCGCTGCTCTGTACCCCAAGGCCAGATGCCTGTGAGAACAGTGTCTGTGTCAATGGTAACCACAAGTCACCTGGCCCAACTACACTCAGCAAATGCTTATTCCTAGATCCACCAACATCAACTTCATTGCTTTGATGGCCCCCATGACGTCCTCATGGAGATGGGAGAGGGCTCCCTCAAAGGCTTCTGTTCCATGCCTCTCTTCTTCCATTCCTTACAGTTTTCTCTTTCAATTAATTCATTCCTTCATTCAATACTTTTTAAAATTAATTGTATATTATATGGAAAACTGCTAAAAACCAAGGACACAAAAGTATTCATGGTTGTTAGTATGGTAGGGAATATAGACATAGAATATATAATTACGACTGTTTGGTAAAATAGAATCTCTAAGACTCTGTAAGAAGGTACGATGAATTCCCCCCAGGTAAATTTGGAAGCCATTTGAGCAGCACCATCCGATCGTGGACTTATAAGTATCTTCTCAGGGGCAATCCACAAGCATCTCAAGATTGCACACAGACATGTCAACTCTGTCCAACCTCCAAGAAAGTTTGCTACCAATTTCAGAACCATTTTTGTCACCTTTGTCCAGGAGTCTTAATATTACATAATTCTGGCGCCAGATTGTTAGTCCCCAAATTGTCTTTACCATATCAAGGTCCTTTTATACCAGGGTTCATGAGGTAGGCATGCCATAGAGCAGTGAGAACATGGACTGTTAGGTTCAGATTACAGTTCCAACACTCTCTGGCTGTGCAATCTTAGGTAAGTTAGTCAACTTCTCTGAGCCTAATCTCTTTACCTGTGTAACAGGGGACTCATGAGGTTATTATAAGGTTTAATTGAGATATCTGTGCTTTACACATACCTTATTCATAATAGGCCCTCAAAATGTTAGCTTTTGTTATTCCTCTGCTCCCTGAAAGCCTATTTCAATATGTAGTGTATACTGATAAGTAGTGAAAGGAAATAAAAGCATTTAAGTAGTGGATCATGGTGACAGAGTTGTGGGTGATCGTTAATGATTTCTCAATCTCTGCTATACTTTGTTAATCAAATATGTTTTACATACTTAAACTTTTCCCTTTACACAGGTAGCACCTATTTATGGTATAAAATATAGAAAATCAGGAAAGTAAAAAGAAGAAAAAAAATGATCACCCATAATCTCACAACTTAAAGATGTCTACTACCAAAATAAATTTATTAAATGCTGGGTGAAATGGTGGTAAACTTGTCAGAAAACCTCAATCCCATATTAAGTAAAGAGGGGACAGATCCTGATGAAGGACTGACTTAAAAGGAGAGGAGAAGGGAAGGACATGCTCAGGTAGGGTTTTAGCTGGACGGTCATGAAGATGCCATCTCTATCTGTATAGCCAACCTAAGCTGAGGGAGCACAAACTAGAAAATCGTCAGAACCAAGCAAGAAATTCCAGCTCATTCAGTTCTAACAATGGGGCACTGTGAGCCTTGGTAGCCCTGACCACTGGCCTTCCTCCCTGGGAAAACAAGGATCATCTTGGAAGACTCTACCTCCTTTTACCAAGTTATCCTATAAAATACTATCTGGCTCATCTTCACAGCCAGTCTTATAATGTGCTGCACATCATTCTCTGCCCCCTTTTATCTTACATTTCTGCCTCAATGCTCATTGATGCTTCCTCTATTTTATAAGACAGAGTTTCTAGCCAATCTTGTTCATGTTGCCTTCTAGTCTCTTTAGGTCTTACCAACTTTATTTTTCCCTGTAGTTATCACTGTCTTAAATACTAAGATATTTTACTTATCTGTTTGGTTTTTGTCTTTCTCTTATTTCTGGAATGAGAGCTCCATGTGTGTAGGGAATTTCATTTCCTTCATTCTCTGATGTATCTCTAGCATCTGACACATAGTGGATGCTCAATAAATATTTGTTGAATGAAAAATAAAACCCTAACTCATAATTTTCCAATAAGGAAGTATAAAAGACCATCTCAGGTCACTTACTCTTTTGAAGATGGGAAAAGCTGAGGACCAGCCACTGGGTATAAAATGGAAGAGGAGAGGATGAAAAAAGAAGAACCAGTATTGTCTAGTAATGTCATGTATACACATCACATACTCCATGGCATTTCTAAGTTATGGTGGGTTCATCTTCATTCAGGTGGGCATGAATAAAATTCTTCACTGACCGTACAAAATCAAAAATATGAGAAAAGCGAGCATATTAGTCTGCAAGGGCTGCCATAACAAAATACTACAGACTGAGTGGCTTAAACAACAGAAATTTATTTTCTCACATTTCTGGAAGCTGGAAGTCCATGGTCAAGGTGTTAGCAAATTTGAGCTCCTCTGAGGCCTCTCTCCTAGGTTGGCAGATGCCCACCCTTTGCTGCCTCTTCATGTGATTTTTCCTCAGTACATGTTCATCCCTTGCATCTCTCCTATGTCTTAATCTCCTCTTTTTATAAGAATGCCAGTCAGATTGGATTAGGGCTTATCCTAACAGCACCATTTTAACTTAATCGCCTCTTTAAAGATCCTATTTCCAAATAGAGTTATATTCTGGGGTACCAAGAGTTAGGGCTTCAACATATAAATTTTGGAGGGACTCAGTTCAGCCATTAACAGCCAGTTATCTCAGTTTTGGTGGAAAAAGCACTCTGCTTCAAATGCATATAAAGCTATTTTAGTGAGCTTTTTTTTTTAATAGATCTTTATTGGAGTATAATTGCTTCACAATACTGTGTTTGTTTCTGTTGCACAACAAAGCGAATCAGCCACATGCATACACATGTCCCCATATCCCCTCCCTCTTGAGCCTCCCTCCCATCCTCCGTATCCCACCCCTCTAGGTCATCGCAAAGCACTGAGCTGATCTCCCTGTGCTATGCTGCTGCTTCCCACCAGCCAACTATTTCACATTCGGTAGTGTATATATGTCGATGCTACTCTCACAGTGAGCTTTTTTAACCTCAGAAAATTGTGTGATTTTGTTCCTAGGAGGCTGTTTCACAGAGGAATTATTGTTGGGTGGTCACTGACTTGTAGCGATACATGATCTTAATAATACATATTTCAAGGAGTGTAAAGTTCACTAAATCCCTTACAAACATGATTCAAAACCTTATGATAAAGGTGCAATAGAATACAAAATGTTAGAAAATCATTGAAAGTCAAAGAAATGTAAGAATACTAAGTCACATATATCTAGATTGCCATGAAAGTTTTTGAGATACAGATGTACAAAAAGATTTTATACAACGTGATTGGAGGTATTTCTACAAGATCCAATCTTATTTCTTCAAAAATAGAAAGTAGAAATAAGGCAAAAGTATTTAATGCATATAAACAGCACAGAGTGAAGCTCTTAGAGATAGGTGAATATTTGAGTTGTGCAACCAAGGATGGCAAGTGTAAGAATGTTACATGCATGGTCTAGAAGAAAATTAAATATCATTTAGTCAAGCATTTTTATTTTGTATAATGGGAAAGCAATTCTTGAGAAAGAAAACTGTCTCCTTCCTATGACAGAATATAAATAGAATCCAGACCTATCCTCTCTTCCTCATTCAGAGCTCTGGTTCCCATTTCTATACTCACTCTGATGAGATATATGAGATCCAAGGTGAATGTCTTGGTCTGGCCAAAAGCCTTCCTAACTTAGGTAAAATGAGATGTGCAGATATCATAAGGAATAACTGCCACCAGCAAAATTTAGGTAAGAAATAAAAGAGCCTAATGAAAAGAGAGTAGAATCCAGATTCAAAGGACATGGGAACACTGTTTACCATCTCTGTGACCTTAGGCAAGACCCTTCACTTCATTAAACCTAATTGTGTCATCTTCACACTGGAAATAATAATAATTCTTTCCCTATGGGCTTCAGTGGGCTATTGGTGAACAAAAAAGATAGAGAACCTGCAAACTCTTTGTAAATATTAAAGTGTCATTCAAACACTGTATGTGCTAATCACTGTTATATATCAAGAATTAATGTGCCAATGAGATCTAGTTTTTAGGCAGAGAACTGAATTAGAAATTTAATCTGGGCTAGATATACTAAGAATGAAAATGTCAGTTTTACTTACTTTCTCTAAAAAAAATAGTGCCAGCTACGTGAAACAACTCAGGGTTCAAGTTTAAAGAACACAATCTCCATTTTAATTAAAGTACATAAACCATGGCCTATAATGCCAGCTACAACCAAGGGGAGATGGTATTAAAACCAGTAATTTCCTGGCACCAGTCCATTGGATCTAGTCTGTTTAGTAGAGGGTTGGTACAGAACTGCAGAACTGAGTACATTTCTTAGAAGAGAGCTCCCCACTGGCGGGTCTCTGAAAATCCAGTTAACAGCAACCATCAGGAATTAGTTGTTGAAGATCACATTTATAAAAATGCTCCTGTCTTTGCTAGTCTTTGCATATAAAATAAAGTCACGCATTTTCTCCTGGAGCACCAACTTGCCTAATCTCTATAAAACATCTCCCCTCGAAATAGCTCCCTGCTATTTCTGAGTTTCCCAGGAGGCTATCTTGGGAACTGGTCCTTCACCTTCTTCTGTTCCACACCATCAGTGTTTGCCTTTGCTACTGATGAGCATCATGAGATCCTGGTGTACTGTCCTCTGCTGGCAATAGCCACTGACATCTTATGGCAAAATCTCCTGTCTGGCCCCTGGCCTTCCCCCCATATGGAGACCCCAATTCACTCCAAAGAGCTGAGCATGCTTCAAGCTTCTTCTGGCCTCAGGGCCCAACTCCTTCTGAACTCCCAACTGCAGAAAGAACAGAAAGGCCTTCCTGCAGCCCTTCCCTCCACAAGTCCAAGCCATTTATCATGTCTTGCCCCAGGGCTAGTCTATTCACAAGATGATTGATAATTTGCAGATAACATTTCCTTCGGAGAGGAGGAGACCTCTACTCGCAGACTGGGGTCTGACCTTAGAGTCACACAATTAAAGTAGAATAACTTTCCCCAATGCTGGTTTGTTAGGTCTTAAAATTTGACATTTTTAAGATACAGAGTCTGGTCCACTTTGCACTATTTTAGGCTCAGTTCATATCTTTTTGAATTATTTCTTCCTCATGAAGTAAAGAGTTCAGGCCAGCAAGATTTCCCTGTTGGCTTGGTCTTGGACTTTCAGGTTCTTGTAAACAAACAAATAAGAAAATACTCTGAAGAGGGAATTGATTGGCTTATATAACTAGGAAGTTCTGGGATGAAGCTCCCTAAGGATGCCACACATCACTCATTGTCACATCTGGATTCCCTCTTTCTCTACCTCTACATTATGCTTCTCTCTTACTTTAGAAGGAATTCCTCCATGTAGCAGGTAGAAGGTGGAGGGTTTCATGGCTACAGACAATTCTAGGCCAGTTGCCATCCTATCCCATCTTAGCAACGGCAAAGAGGAGAGCAGCAAGGACTCTGATCCACCATTGTTCGCTCCCGCATCCCTGGGTCCCTGGACAATCATTATAGTCAAGAGAATACAGGCAGCTCCACCAGAACCAAGTGGAGTGACAGGGGAGGCCAAAGAAAAGGAGGTGCTGTTCCAAGAAGAAGATACGAACACGATGAACAAACAGAAACAAGGGATTAGGGCTGTGTAAATACAAATTTAGGAACCAGAAAATGAATTATCTACCTCTTCAAAAGTGGTTTACTAAAACTTCCAATTTACAGTACTAAATAGAACTCTTAATATCTTGGTCTGATAAACTGCAGTTGGGCACCTTCTCTGAATTGAAGACCATTTTGGTAGTTTTTGCCTCCTACCTTAAGTTCTAAAGCCCCTGCCAGATTGGTGAGTGGTGCCTATTGAAACAAAGAGAATATCTGTTCCATGATCAGTGCCAGTCTCCTTCCTAGGAGGCAGAAATTGCTTGCAATTCTCTAAATTGGAGCTTTTCCAGGTTTAAAATTATCAGTCCCACTGGAAACTGTTATATATGTAGTAATATTTAGTGATTACATCATGGGTTTTAAAATCAGACAAATCTGAATTTGAATCCTTTCTCCACCATCTACTAAATGCATGACTTTGAGCAAATTCTCAGTCTCAGTTTCCTTGTGAGTAAAATGGAGATAGAAATTTCTACTCTAGTAGGTGGTTGTGAGGATTAAATTAAATAATGCTTTATAAGTGTTAGCTATTACTAATGGTAGTAATACAGTGATTTAATAATTAATTGAACTTTTACTTTTACTCAAACTATTTCTATGTACTTTATCAGGAAGTGTAAACTTTTTTCAGCTAAGTGAATTGTCTATTGTAATCATTCAACTGGCTTAAAAAAAAGAAAACTGAGAATGACATCAGTTTTTAGATATATCCCATCACTTTTGAAGAAAGCGTTTACACTATGGGAGTTTGGAATGTATACAATGAGAAGCAGCAGAAGGAAAGAGTGAAAAGTGTGAGAAGGAATGAATAGATGCCCCAGACAGTGTGTGCATCTGGGTGTAGAAGATGTGTGCTTGGAGTAGAAGAGTGTGCGTGGAGTCCTAATTCTAAAAGCAGAGGGTTCTCACACTTATTCTAACTTAGAAACTTGGACTAAAGACCTCACAGTATGTGGAAATCTCAGTTCCACAGTCTAGAAGATTTGGGACTCAGATAACATTCATTATAAGGTTGCTCCAGAGATATGCACGAATCTGGGTCATACCCAGTTTAAGTAGAAAGTCTACCACAGAAGGACCCCACTGAGATTGATTCTTCCTAACTAAAAGAAAACCACTGGAAATGAGAGAAGCTTAATATCCCTGAGAAGAAGCAACCTGAATTCAGCAGAGTAAGGTTCCAGTCTTAGAAGAGTTTTAGATTTCAAAGAATTACAGTTTGGAGAATTACAAGTCTAGTACATTATGGACATTGAGGGAATATATTAAAATTCAAAAGTTGGGAGAAAATCTGAAGAATCTTCAAAAAGAACATCATTGAGTTTTTGTAGATTCTCTTCATGAAAAAGTAAGTTTCCATACTGAGATTTGAGCAGGGTATTCAAGAGAAAGGCAGATGGGGAAGGAGGGAAAGGGAGAAGGGAAAGGAGAGGAGAAGGAGAGAAAGAGAGAAAGAAGAGAATAAGCAGATGGGGAACGAGAACATGCTATGGTGGAAATGGGAAATAAGAAAATAGGGCTCCCTCCCCTCCCTCTACCATTTCCGTAACTGCCAGAGGCAGATTTACCATGAATTAGACAAGTTTAAATTTTAGGGTCCCTCTTTTGCTCAAGGTCCCTTTTAAGACCCAAAGGAATGTATACATGAGAGTGGTCTGCTCTCATGGTTATGTTTCATTAAATTTGTGAACCTAAGGTGTTTTAACCCCAGTTGGTCAGGACCACTGGCTCTTTCCACTCTACCTTCCTCTCTAGTCAGGTGGCACTAGAGGGACCTGGCGTATTTCAGGATCAGGCTAAAGGGAAGTTAAGTTCTGGATACCTTTGGGTCAAATTCAGTGGGATATATATTTATGAAGTCCACAGTTAGAGGACCAGAGTTCATACCACCATATGCATATGTCCCATGGTGCCAGCACCAGAAAAATGTGACTGAGGGAGGAGAAAGTATGCTTCTATGGACAGAGCTGGGCATTATCTGTGAAGAAATTTTAAAAATATTACAGCTCATGTATGAAAAAACTTGATACAGGATTTCCCAAATTTGACAACTCTAAAGTTTTGTATGACAATACAAAGTTATGAGGCTGGAGAAATGCTTCTAAACTGCCAGTAAATTAAAAATTCTTTGACTAAATATTCCAGAGGAGAAATTAAATTATTTTTCTATTCTTTTGTAGAAAATGGTATTATTTGGGTTTTCAGATAAAATACAAGATGCCTGGTTAACTTTGAATTTCAGATAAGCAACAAATACATTTTAGTGTAGGTATTCCCAGTATTGTATGAAATTCAACTTTAAACATCCTATATTTCTTTTTCTTTAACGTTTTATTTTATATTGGAGTATAGTTCATTAACAGTGTTGTGATAGTTTCAGCTGTACAGCAAAGTGATTAAGTTATACATATACATGTATCTATTATTTTTCTAATTCTTTTCCCATTTAGGTTGTTAACATAATATTGAGCAGAGTTCCCTGTGCTATACAGTAGGTCCTGGTTGATTATCCATTTTAAATATAGCAGTGTGTACATGTCAATCCCAAATTCCCTGTATTTCTATTTGTTAAATCTGGCAACCCTACAAATTAAAAAAAAAAAATCACTATTATAGGAAAAGATGACCAAAGAGTAGGCAGCCTAAAAATGCAGGAAAGAAAGCATTATAGAAGTGTGTCAGGCAATTAATTAAGAAAAAACATTGTTATTTTTCATGATTTTGTGATATTTACAGTACTTGCCAGCTTTGTTCTATAATAAATACATTTATACTAAATTTATAATCAATTCTTGTAAGGCAGCCCATGGACCTGGATCTGCCCCTGCCCTTACTTCTTCCCCCAAAGGATACAAAAATCTCTCAGGACTCCCAGGAACAGAATGGGAAGGACAGCCAAAAGGAATAATGAGCTAATGCTGGCCAAATACATTAAAGAGAGTGAGAAGGTTTTTTACAACTATACCAGGGAAAATAAATATTTGAACATATGTAGAGCCATTAACAAATAAGGAAAGGAGTGATATTAATAATGACTCTAAAACAACTGAGATAATGAACTCCTTTTTCATCTTTGGTAAGATAAGGAAATGGAATTTGCAGAATTAGTAAGTAATGAAGGCCTTATAAAAGAGCTATTAATATAAGGTAGGTAAAAAATGCTTAGAAAACCCAAATAAATCAAGGGGACTTGGAAATATGTATCCTAGGGTACAGAGGTGAGCACATAATGAAGTCCCTAAACTATAGGCCATTGTTTTCAAGAATTGTGACGTCTAAGAGAGGAAATTGAGGGCAGAAAGAGGGAAATGGGAGGCACAAATGGAAATGGATTCAAGGAAAGAATTTGAAAAGCATAAAAATTACTTTAGTCCCTATAAAGTACATGTGAATTATTTAATAACCCAAAGGAAACAGACTACTTATTAAGGAAATCCAATAAAAATATTTATTAAACCTCATAAGATTGCAAAACTAGAGAAGAGTCGATAATTTGTATGTATGTTAAGAAGGCTGCCTGATAATAAAATAGGCATGTATGTAGTATATTATATATAATGAACATTTTGTACTCAAAATAATTCTTGATTAGCTGGATGAAGAATATAGTTATTTAATTAAATCAACAAAAGTATCATAAATAACAACAATAAACCATAAGCATTAAAACGTAATGCTGGACAAAAAATAGTGGAATACTGTAGAATGGATTGAGCAGGAGCTATTCTAACTGCCAGGCAGATTCCTAATCTTCTTTTAAGAGATTCTCAAAAGAGAGGTAAACAAGATCTGTAACTGATAGCAGTTTCTCACTAGGAAGCTACTTCAACTTATACCTTATGAAATCAAAAAGTCCAAGAACTATGAGGTACCTAAATATAAGGCAGGAGAAATCAGTTTTTACAAGGCAAAAAATGAAATCCACAGAACTACAAATCAATGAAGAATTGATATTAGCTAGTTCATTTATTTTATAGTTGGGAAAGTTGAGACTAAACAACTTGCCCAAGGTACATATAGGCAAAGCCAGGATTGGAAATCAGATCTTTCTGATTTTTTGTTTAATAGTCATTTTTTATATTTTGTTGTAAGCCCCATGAGGGTAGAGATCAAGTTTGTTTTAAACCACTATGCCTCAGCACCTAACTCATGCCTGGCACACACATACGCAACATTCACTAAATTATTTAATAAGCATACTATCACTACTCGTCTTTACTTTTACTTCTTTTGGTTGAATTCCTTCCACTAATGTCCTACTAGCAAGGGGTCTTGGTGCAGTTACTACTGAGGTGCCACAGGCAAATAACTACTTATTCATTCTTGAAAATGATGTTAAGTTTATTAAAAGCAACAGTGACATTAAACCCCAAAGACATTAGCTCAACAGTTTTGCCCTTAATGAAAAGATTTGTGGGTTCATCTTTGTGACAACTCTTTCAGGAACGTGTGGGTTTACATTCATTCAGAGGGAAAGTGATCTCTAGAGAATTAAGATTATGTATGTAAAGAACCTAGCCAAGAGCAAGCTTCATATAGAGTGGAAGAGTAGATGTTGAACAAATGTTTAATTTCCTCTCTCATCTTTGAAACAACAGGGGCGTTCACAGCCACTATAGTCAGATCACTTCTTATGCATCAAGGAGACAAGCCCGAATACCAGTAGACATTAATGGGAATGGGGGACAGTTTAGAAAAGGTAAGAGAGAAAGGCTGAGAAATCTCAGTGAAACAAAAGGTCTCAATCTACTCTTAAGTGAGCCCTCCCTCCAACCATATCAATACCTGATTCTATTGTCAACTAACCCTGAGACATTAATGAAAGTGCCGTGTGTATCTGTAAATGAATCAGAAGTCTCTGTTCAATGAGGACTCCAGAACGTCTACAGAGGAAGGGCTTATGAGAAGCAATGTTTAAATGTGCTAGGAAAATTGCATGGCAAACACCATATTTTAATGTAGATTGTGTATTTTCTTATGGTGGCTGGACGGAAGTTAGTCTGTTCTTGGAGATTATCAGTATTCTATTGTCCTTCTCTCTCCCCAGGGAGGCCACACTTTGAGTTCTCACTTCCTGTGCCCTTAAAAATAACAAAAAGGCTAATCTTGGGCAACTTGATGTGACGTAGGGAGGCTGTAATCAGTTTAACGTGGAAAAGATCTATCTTCATTATGATTAACAAATAACTTGTCTCTGGGAAAGACAGCACATGGAGTAAAGTACAACAGCAGAATAAATGGGGGTGATTCACTCTGACTGCACCACCAGCCTGGGGGCAGTTCAGAGATGATCCTAAATCCAGAACAGCTAAGAAGGAATTTCAACTCTAGAAGTAGGACAGATCAAAACCCACACTTGTCTAATGTAGTCTTAAGTGCTGCCAGTTCTCAGAGACCAACCAGCTCAATGCAGCTGAGGATGTTTGGGAGTCTTTTGTTGAATGCTGGATTAGACAGCCTATTGTGATCTTTTAAAAATGAAGACTCTGGATTTCTTGACTACAGATAAACACAAGGTCACGTTCCTCGTTTGTCATTTAGATACAATGACATCTAAATTCGCTTTTAAATACTCTATAAAGTTGCTCAGATATGTTTCTTTCACTTGAGTATCTTCCCCCAAAACTACTCTGGTATTAATGTCCCTCTTGAATATCCAATCTTTCCACTCTTGGAAAATCAGAACCGGGCCACTTTGCTTTAACTCTCTGTATTGTATTAGAAAGAGTTGCTAGGAAGGGAGAGGAGAAAAGCATACTTTCAGCTGACTTAGAAATTAATTATAGAAAAACGCAGAGACAGGGTTCTTAGAGACTCAGAGAGATGAAAGCTGAGTTCAGATATGTTTCTGAAAAAGCAGAGTATAAATTCTATTCTGCCATGGAGAAAATTTAGTCTTCCTTTCACTCAGTGATTTTAACTCAAATTTAATGTTCATCTTCTCTTAGCAGAATATTGTTTCAATAAATCCTTTTTTGATAATAATTCAAGCAGACAAAAAAAGTTTCATTACTCAATAGAAGAGACAAGATGGTACAGTTTTTTGGCTGTGGCTTTTTAAGGAAACACACTGACACAATGTCAGCTTGAAGGTACAGCATTTATTAAGCTCCAAGTACATGAAAGGCACTGTGCTGAGCAAAGTGATTACTGAGATAAATAACACATGCTTTTGGATAAATCTAAAGACTTATAATCAGGAGAAGGAGAGGCACATTTACAAATAACCATGATCCAAAGCAACTATAATAAGTAACTGTGAATTCAATATATAAATCCACAGTTAAGGGCCATGAGACTACTTATAAAATCTTATGCTGCATCTGAAGTAGTAAAAATGTTTAGAACAATGAACAGCATTGTTTTACTCTATTTGGTGGTGGGTAGATCATATCTGTATTATTGGGTTGAGCTCTGAGTATCATATCTTAAGAGAGATATAACTGGAGTACCTTGAAATGACAGTGAAAGGATGGTGAGGAAACAGACAAAACACGTCCTGAAGAGTAGCTTTAGGAGCTGAGGGTGTTTAGCCCTGGAAAGAGCAATAAAGTGGTACATGATAAATGTCTTTAAAGAACCGAAGGGATGTCGTGTGAAGAGGGGGTGGACTCCACCAGGCAAAGCAGGTACCAGTGGGTGGACATTAAAACAGACAGCTCTGGATATTAGCAGAATCTTCTGGTAATTAAAACTGCTTTTAATTGGAATGGTTGTTTCTGAAAAGTGAGACGGCTTGCTTGTAGAATTGTTGAAGAAAGGCTGCAAGGTTACTCATGGGGGCCACTGAAAAAGGGGTTCATGCAACAGTGAGGCTTGGGCTAAATGACTCTTCAGGACCTTCTGAGGTCTCTAAGATCCCTAGTGCTATATTAGAGGAGTAAAAACATATAAAGGAAGAATGGGCAGGAAAGATCAATGTTGATCATAAGAGTCTGGGGGACGCTGTACCAGACGTGGGACTTGAGCTGAAGTTTGAAGAGCAGCTAGGATCTCAGGACATAGTGATGAAGAGAAAGTGCATTCCACATACAAGAAACAGCATAAACAATTGTAAATGATGTTATCCTTGGGAAACGGCAATTTAAGAGTCATGGGAAGAGTATGCGCTTTGAGGTTAAATTGACCTGAATTCAAGTCCTGGTTAACTTTCTTTCCATGACTGCATCTTCACCCATGACTTCACCTAAGACTTATTCTCTCCCCAGTACCGAATCCTCCTCCTAGCTCCAAATCAGTCCCAGAGGCATCCTCCTGTGTTTCACACACTTCTTAAATTCAATGTGTTTACAGCTAAGCTGGCAGCCTTTCATTTGAAATCTGCTTCTCTTTCTAAATTCTTTCTAATTTCTCAGTGGAAGCATCACTGAGTACCCAGTTGTCTGGCCAAAACATGGGAGTCAGCTTAGATTTATCCTTTTTTCACACTGTTTATACCCACTGCCAATTCCTTCATCCTGGCCACTTCAACTCTTAAATAGATTGAAGCTTTTCTTCCTCCTTTCCAGGCCCGTACCTCTGCTTTAATTCAGAAGGCTGTTGTTTCTCACTTAAACTCCCAAGTGGTTTACCTAACTCTATCCCACCCTATTTTTGCCTTCAGCACATCCTCGACCTCAGAGTAAAAATGCCATATTAATCGTCAATCTTATGCCATATCTTTTCTGCTTAAAGATGTCAGAAAATTCTTATCTTCATGATAAAATTTAAGCTACTTAATGAAGCACACAAGGTCCTTCACAGTTGAATTCAATTCACTACAACCCTATTCTACTCTCAACTCCAGCCTTAGTGAATTTCTTGCAGCTGTCCACTGTCCCACCTTTCTCCAGGCTTCTGGTCCTTTGCTCATGGAAACTCTTGGGCCTGAAGCCCTCTTCTCAGTTATCCTCTTGGTTCACTCCTTTGCGAAGGCTCAGCTCTGGTGTCACCACCCTTGGAAGCCTTCCCTGAGCACATTTCCCTCCTCCCTCTTCTACTTTGTCAGGAGTCCCACAGCACCCAGCATGCACCTTTATCATAGCATTACCCACACTCCACTGTGATTGTCTGCCTATTTTTCCATCTTCCTTACCTGTCACTGAGCTCCTTGAGGGCAAGTATTGAGTCTTCGGCTATTGTATCCCTGGCTCCTGGTAGCTACAGCTCTCCTTACTGGTTCTACAATCTTGAATTCTATGAACCTCACTTTAATAATCTGTGAAGCAGAAATTATATTGCTTATTTCACTGGGGTTTTGTGGGAGTAAATGAGAAAATAAATTATTATTATTAGCACTATTTTGTGCCTGCAGCACAGAGTGTATGGAAAGATGTAGCATGTAATAAAGTTAAAGATAATGAAGCAAAGGGGTTAGATACAAGGTTGAAGATGCTTACCTGAAGTGTGGAGAGATGGAGTCATTACTGCTCCTGAAGTTCAACACCTACACCAGGAACATAACAGTTTCTATGAGAATTGGAGACGTGGTCTCAAGACAGCATACCATGGTGTTTAAGTGTCAGACAAACCTAGATTTAAATGTCTTCCACTTATTAGCTGTGAAATCCTAGGCCAATTATTTAATCTCTTACTCAGATTCCTCATGTGTAAAAGTATAAAAATGTACTTATAAGAAGGTTGTTATTTAAAAGATAAAATTAGGGACTTCCCTGATGGCACAGTGGTTAAGAATCCACCTACCAATGCAGGGGACACAGGTTTGAGCCCTGGTCTGAGAAGATCCCACGTGCCACAGAGCAACTAATCCCGTGCACCACAACTACTGAGCCCATGAGCCACAGCTACTGAGCCCACGTGCCACAAATACTGAAACCTGTGCACTGTAACTATCGAAGCCCATGTGCCTAGAGCCCATGCTCCGCAGCAAGAGAAGCCACCGCAATGAGAAGCCCACTCACTGCAACGAAGAGTAGCCCTTGCTCACCGCAACTAGAGAAAGCCCACACTCAGAAACGAAGACCCAATGCAGCCAAATATAAATTAATTTTTAAAAAAGATAAAATTAAATTAGATAACATATGTAAACATAACATACCGATCTAGTTCTAGGTACTCAGTAATAGTTGTAATAGACACCATGTTAAGTCTATTTACCATGTGCCAAGTACTAAATGGTTTACATAGATCAACACATTTTATTATCACAACAATCCTGTGAAGTAGGTTCTGTGATTACCCCAATTTACATGTGAGGAAATGGTTGAATAGAGAGACTAAGGATCTTGGCCAAGGTCATAGAGCTAGTAAACGCCCAGCAATAAATGCTCCTTAGGAAATGCTGAATAGTTGGTAACTATGGCTATTATTGGTTGTCTCTCAATACTCTTTATAACTTAGTTTCAGTGCTGTTTGTGAGTGAGTATCTTGGCAGATGCCATGCTTCTTTGTTAAAGAGATATGTTTTTCAGGGTCAGATGATCACTGCAGGGAGACTGACAAATTTCAAGGGTCTGGCTTCTTGTTTCATCTCTGGGAAGTAGAACAACTCAATTGTGAGAATATATTTTTATCAACAAAGGGCTTGTTATTATAAATAATATTGAGTCATATCAGGATTGCAATCCAAAAGTAACAAACAACTTTACATTCTATCTATTTTCTCATTTTTCTTTTTTTGCTTAATAATTTTTGTGTCATTAGAATAAATTCATTTAAGTGTTCACCTCAAATTCTTTTGAAACAAAGTAAAGCATTATTTAATTTGCACCTAAATGTCTAAAGTATTGATTATTTATAAACTTTAACTTAGTAAACAACAGATGCAAATATAAACAGTTTGTAAAACAGACTCTGCATTAAAGCCCCTAGCTATAACAAATTTATGGTGTTTCTATTTCTGACCCTATTATGCTTGTACTTTCCTTAGTCGACTTAAAATGAGGTAGTGAACCCAGTTCAGAGTAAGCAAGTCAAATTATGACAGGACCTGATACTCAGGCCCCAGGAATGCTGCACAATTAGCCAAAATGAAAGTGCACTCAGGGGTAGGATGACTTGTCTACTCAAGGAACAGCTTTGTTTTCATCCCAACCCTTTCTCCTAAACTCCAGGGTTTCATGAATGCCACCTCTGTAAGTCTCAGTCCATCTTGATAATAGTGAGGGCCACTACTGGAAGAAAAACCTTCTAATTCATTTATTCAATTTCCTAAAATGCCTATTTCATTTTGTAAAATACTGATGACAAATTCTAAAGACTTCTTCATTTAACTACCATTTATTGAACACTCACTAAGACTGAGCACTACGTTAGGTGTGCAGATGCAAAAGAATGAAGAACAGGTCCTTGGCACCAGGAACTTAGAGTTGAGGTGAGGAGCTCTGTGTAACAGAACAACTGCAAAATAATATAAAGTGTGCTGAAACGGTGGTACATAGGGTCTGCAAAGAGGATATACAAATAAGGGATGCCATGGGAGGCCTAGACTTCTGGTGACAAGGACAGGGATAAAAATCATGGTGAAAAGTTAATCTTGAATACGATAGGGGCTCAATAAATATTTGTTGAGTGAAGTAGTCAACAGGATTCTTAAAATTCACAAGCCAAGGGTTTGTGATTGTATCTGTTTAATCACTTGAACTTCTGTAACTACTGTATTTGGTCAACTTTGGGCATGAAGGAGAAACAGGAGATACTGAGGACTACTTGCCCAAGTATGGATACTGGAGGGAGTGGGGCATATACCCCATTGCTCTTATTAATCAAGTATAAGGGTGGATACAAAATCTCATTACCAGTCAAATGGGCCCTGTTGAGGAGAGTGAAGTCTCTAGCTCAGCCCCAATTTTCACACATCAGTTTCTTCCTACTCTCTATGTACACTGTCCTTGCAAGGGTTCTCCTCTGCCCTTGTCTGTCTCTTTGTTTAATATGCTTTTAAACATCAACTGTACAGTTTAGGATCCTACCTCTATTCCATTAGAAATGTATTGGCTTCACTTTTGAGTCTTCTCGTGTCATGAATAAAAGCTAGAAGAAAGACTTACCAAGGGAATATCTGAGGCATAAAGCCAAGAATATTACTCAGTTCCCATTTGGGATGCTTCTTCCCATTCACTCTTCCATCCTCTCAAAGAAGCAAAAGAAGATGCTTGAAGGCAACTTGAGACAGTTGCTGGTTGTCATCAGCATGGAAATAGGATGGAGACAACTCAAGAACCAGCCAAGGTGCCCAACCACGTGGAGCGCAGATGGTGCATAAAACCATTCAGTGTGAAGGACGGGTGGCTGGGCCTATGCTCATAGGAACTTTAACCAGGGAGACCAGCCGAAGAGAAGAGAGATGGCTGAGACCTGCCAAGCTAGGTGTCTCATCTCTTTATAACAAGCTCACCCTGCACAGTTTGGGTGAGTGACTTACCAGATACAGACAGCAATATTCTCATTTCAACCTTTAAAAAGGGAAAGCTACCAATGGAATTGGAGATTGGAGGAATTCTAAGCCACTGTTCAAGTAAGTTTGCTGTGCTGAGAGAAGTGGCAGGTTTCTCTCTTGTGACCAAAAGGCTAAAGAGGATCAACCCTATCAAGGAACAAAAACTCATAATTTGTTTGCTGAATTGATAGTATATATTTTGTTTGGGGAAGGAGAGGTCATAAGAAACAGTCATTTCTTCTCAAGGATCCTAATTATAATAATGATAAATAAAGGCTTCCATATGGTTCCAGAAAGTCTTCCAAGCAGTTTCTATGTTTTAACACGCTTAATCCTCAAAATGCCTTATGAGATTGGTACTATTATTGTCCCTACCTTACAAATGAAGAAATTGAGGCACAAAGAAGTCATAAAATTTTGCAAAGACACACAGCTGTAAAGTAATGGAACAGTGTTTATATTTATGCAGTCTGGCTCCAGGGTATGGTCTTTTAACTACTACAATTGTTTAGTCCAGGAAGACATCTAGCTACCTAAAAAGACTCTGTGTTCACATAAATATGTTATTAATAAAATTCTAGTTCCAAAATTAGCTCAGAAAGGAAGATAAAAGAAAAAACTGAATGTAGGCTTATAGGTACCTTGAAGAGAACATTGGAATAAGAAAGTTATATATGTCATACTGATGATTTTCATTCAACTCTACATCTACTACCTGTGAGTACTTTTATTTCCTCATTTGTAAAGTAGAGATAATGACATCAGCCTCACAGCAATATAAAATTAAATAAAATTTTGCAGGTAAATGTGTAGTACATAGTAAGTGTAAGTAAATGATATCCTGGAACATTTGGCATCTATGATGGTAATTTATCTACTGTCCACCATTCTATGCTCACCTCTTTGACCCTTGTGATTACATTGAGTAGATAATCCAGGATAACCATCCCATCAAAAGATCCTAAACTCAATCACATCTGCAAAGTCCCTTTTGCCATGTAAGTTAGCATATTCACAGGTTGTGGAGATCAGGATGTGGATATACTTGGGGGTGAGGGGGTCATTATTCTGTCTACCACAGGGACCATGGTCAGATTCTGACTGAAGTGACCACTAGTGGAAAATCCAAGAGTATTTGTCTTTGATAAGAACAAAGACAAGAAGAAAAGTTTAATAAAGATCAATAAATCCCAGGCTTCTCTTTTTATGGGATTATAAACAATGTATATAATATGTTTACAATGGAAGTATTAACCTTAGTGTGGCCATTAAGTTAAATCTCTAACTTTTCTACTTTATGACAATAGAGCATCCATCAGGGACCTCTAAGAGAGGGATTGCCAGCTCAAATGCCCATGGGGACTAGGTGGATAAGGTAAATTAATGGAGCAGTTCAGGTATTGGATTAGGCAGGGACTCATATAAACTGAAGAAGTATATGGCTTGTCTAGAAGAGGCATCTTCTACACAGTTGCAGCCTATTATTGCCATATTAAATGCCAACAAATTGTTCAATATAATTTAGAAATGCAGATTTTTAAAAAATTTTTACTGGGGTATAATTGCTTTTTTGTGTGTTAGTTTCTGCTTTATAGCAAGGTGAATCAGCTATACATACACATATATCCCCATATTCCCTCTTGCACCTCCCTCCCACCCTCCCTATCCCACCCCTCTAGATGGTCACAAAGCACCTAGATGATCTCCCTGTGCTATGCGGCTGCTTCCCACTATCTATTTTACATTTTGTAGTGTATATATGTCTGTGCCACTCTCTCACTTCG
The DNA here is from genome assembly GCF_963455315.2 of Globicephala melas. Lineage (NCBI taxonomy): Eukaryota > Metazoa > Chordata > Mammalia > Artiodactyla > Delphinidae > Globicephala > Globicephala melas. Next base: position 100,625,521 of record NC_083318.1, on the reverse strand, counting down.
TCCCAGGTTACCCTTCCCCCTCCCTGTGTCCTCAAGTCCATTCTCTACATCTATGTCTTTATTCCTGTCCTGCCCCTAGGTTCTTCAGAACCTTTTTTTTTTTTTAGATTCCATATATATGTGTTAGCATACGGTATTCGTTTCTTTCTTTCTGACTTACTTCAGTCTGTATGACAGACTCTACGTCCATCCACCTCACTACAAATAACTCAATTTCAAGAAATCCAGATTTTTATGTGAAAGTCCCTTTTTAAAAAATACTCACATTAAAAAAAATAATTATGCTAGTCTAACAAAACACTTCAGCCTTTGGTAATCTGCTTGCCAAACATTCATTTTTGACCTCTGGCCTAATATCTCATCATTATTTATTTCCTTCCATGAAATATCTAATACAAAGTAAACCAGAAAGTCCAAACTCCTCAGACTCAGGTACAGACCTGCTTGATTAGTCTTGACTTAGAGTTCAGACAACCTGGAAGACTCATCATTCCTAACTCTCATCCTGAGTCCTTTATTCTGCATCTTCTTTTTCTGTTCTTCTAGCTGGAATCCTTCCCCATTCTCTATTTCTTAATCCTCTCCACTGTTCAGAGCCAAGCTCTAGGGCCACTCACCTATGAGACCTCCTGGGAACTCCTAGCTAGACTTGACCTTCTCACTCCTTAGTACTCTCCCAGCATGTTAGGCCTTGTGCTGTCCTTAATCTGAGTAATGTCTTATCTCTTCACCTAAACTGGGAACTCCCTGAGGATAAGAACTCTGTTCCTCACCTTTAATGCCCTCCAGAGCTTTGCAGGTAGGAATTATCTAATCTACATTTGTTGAATGGATGAGCTCTGAGGGAATCAGTGAGACAAAGGGAAGCTAGGTTTTATGTAGGTGCTTACTAAGTAATATGATGGCAGATGGCACAGGTAACACAGTGGAAAAGTACATAGACTTTGGACTCAGAGAGACTTGGATTCAAACTTTAATCTTGACTCCTACTACCTACCTGACCAATTTAGGCATACTGCTTTCCCTTTTTGAATCTCAATTTTCCAAAATACCCACCTCTCATTGGTCAAAATAAAGGATACAACATGTGAAGTATTTAGTATAATATACACACAGAGCAATTCCCCTGCTGCCATACACACAGGTCTAATCAGAAATTTCCAGAAACCTCCTTTCTTTACATAATGTTCCTAAACAACTTTATGAGACAAACTTGTAGGCAGCTCTTCCTTCAACCAACCAGGAAGACTGGAAAATTTCAGCAGAATTTCATGAACTCCCTGGGAATTATAAAGGATTCTTTTTCATGAGATTCTCACATTTTTCCATATCAAGGTCTTCCTTTCAGTCATTATCACATTAGTCTAAGAGAACCAAAACCAGAAAACAACAACAACAAATTAATACACAAAGAGAGACCAAGCTTGCTGATAATCTCATTAGGCCCATTTCCTTGAAATCTTTATGTCCAGCCTGTGCTTATTTTCCTATCAATGACAGCAAGGACCAGTTCCTGGACTGTACAGAATATTTCAAGGAGATGTGCCATTCTGACCTCTGAATGCCAGGCTGACTTTCACAATTCGTGGGCTAGCTTTGGGGAAAGCTCAGAGGGGCACTTTATTTGGAGTACTTACTGAAGACAGTGCCTACCCACGGTCTACCCAAGACAAGGTAGTGGTTTATGGCCTCTTCTGACTCACGCAAGTAGTGCTTAAGGTTTAGTTTATTTGTTTTTAAACTCTAGCTCCCTTCATAATGGCTTGTCAGGGGGCAGTCCCCATCTCTTAATTGTCAAAGGAGCACCATGCCAAGATCAAAGCAGCTGTGGAGATGGAAGGGAAATATTAGGATAACCAAAAAGAAAAGAAAAGAAAAAAGCAGAAAGGGGAAAGAAAAAAAGGAACAAAAGAGGGAAGAGTGTACAGTGAGATGGTATTACACCATCACTCCTGGGTTTCCCCTTCTGCTTGTTTGTGTCAATAGACCTTCACAGCCATGCATCCTATATACCTAAGATCTATGGGCAACAGGGGGCTCCGGGGCATGTTACACTCGTATTCCCAAAGACAGACCAGTAAACTTTCAGGGACTTGGCCATCACCACTGTCTCTGGGCTCTGAATACACATTTCACACTGGGTTCTGTTTGACCACTGCCTGGCTTCACAGCTGTCCTGATTGCTCAGTGGGGAATGCCATGTCTGTTCTCCAGAGGAATTTAACAAATTAACTATGAACAAAGTTGCTTGGACATGACACAGATTCACACATGCTGTGTCATGCCAAGGAGAAGCCTGTCAGCTTGCTGTTTTCACAGATATGAAAAGAAAACTCCCAGGACCCACCAAATGGATGGAAGTACAGCTATGTTTAGAAAAGAAGGCGAGGTGAAGGAACAGGGCAGCACATAGGCCAAGATGAAAATCCCTAGAAATACCCCCATTAACCAGATTACAAAGACAATAATTAGTGATAAGAAGAAAAATAAAATAAGAAAGCTTATTTTATTTAAGTCCTAGGAGATTAGTGTAATATCTGTACACATACAGAGGTAGATGCAATGATTTAAAACCAAACAGTGAAAAAGGAATGACTGGACAGCCTGCATGCCTAGGGTTTCTGTCTAGTACTTTATGTACATAATTTCAGTTTAATTCATACAATGATCCAGTAAAATACATGTAAACTCAAAAAGATAGTGGGGGAGCCTGAGGCTCAAAAAGAAGTTAAAGCAGTTAAATAGACAGAAAAGGTCACCAATTGTATGATTCCACTAATATGAAATATCCAGAATAGGTAAATCCATAGAGATGGGAAGTTGATTAGTGGTTTCCAGGGGCTGGGAGGAAGGGGAAATACAAGTGATGGCTTAATGGGTACAGGTTTCCTTTTGGGGTGGTGAAATGTTTTGAAACTAGATAGAGGTAATGGTTGCACAATTTTGTGAATATACTACATGCCACTGAATTGTACACTTTATTATGGTAAATTTTATGCTATGTCAACTTTGCCCCAATGAAAAAAGAAATTAAATAAATTTTGTCTAGAGTTACACAGCTACTAACTAGTAGAGCCTAGATTGGAAGCCAGGTTTGGCTAAATCAGGTCCATAACAAAGATGAATAGTTTGTGAGTTCATTAGTGATTCATATACAAAACTAACCATATTTACAAACATACAGTGTTCTCTTTTTAACGCTGGCCCCTGGAAGATGCTAGTTCTTCCAAATGCCATTTCCTCAGTTCACCTGCCCTAAACTGTTGCCTAATTAACTTCTCACCCTTCAGAATTCTTTGAATTCTATGACCATAACCAGATGCTTGAATATATTACTAACTACGCTGTGTTTCAGCCCTGATTTATTTGTGGGACAAAAGAATTTTTACCATGATGGTTAAATACAAAAATAGCATTGGTGAAGCACTTTTATCAAAGAAAAGCAAAGTTAAATATCTTGGTTAGTTTGAATCAAGAGCCAAGGCAGGGGCTTCCCTGGTGGCGCAGTGGTTGAGAGTCCGCCTGCCGATGCACGGGACACGGATTCGTGCCCCAGTCCGGGAAGATCCCACATGCCGCGGAGCGGCTGGGCCAGCAAGCCATGGCTGCTGAGCCTGCGCGTCCGGAGCCTGTGCTCCGCAACGGGAGAGGCCACAACAGTGAGAGGTCTGCGTACCACAAAAGAAGAACCAAGGTAAAGATGTTCATAATAAATATCTCTTGGCTGGTGAAAGATCATTTTCGTATGTTTTTATAGGCTTATTCTTATTTTCTGAATTTCAAAAAATATTTCTTAAAACCTTATTTTAATAAATTCATAGTGTACAGATATTCTTTAATTTTGTCATTAACCCCCATCCTCATTGTCCGTTAATTTTTATTCTCAAACGTCATCACCAAACACACAACAGAAAGAAAAAAAAAAACTATGAAAGAAAAAAAAACTATGAAAGAAAAAAATTATCTTACTTTATTGCATTTCTCTAGTACATTTGTACTATTTCAACAATATTTATGTTGTTTTTCTTTCTACCTACCTTGAAGGTAAGAATATTTAATTCATTAATCTTGAATTTGTGTAAAAATATCTTATTTTCAGTTGCTTCCTGAATTTAAAAGTCTGTGTGAACTGGACTGAGATTTAACCATCACTTTCAAATTGCTTGTGTGGAAAAATATATCACAAAATCTCAATCTATGTAGAAAGAAAAACTCTAAATACAAACCCTCTCAAGCTGGGAACCACCTGTCCTGCTCTTCTCTTGAGGAGCCACTGATGCTAATTCACTTATCCATGCAGCGTCCTTGAGAGCCGGTGTCAGGTGTTATTACCTCCATGTTCTGGATGGGGAAACCAAAGTCAGAGGGGTTAAATGATGTACTGAAGCCTCACAACTAATCATTGCCAAGTTGAACTCTTAATCAAGCAGAAGTGCTGATTTCCAATTAAAAATTTAAAACACAGCCAATGTGAGGAATTAACATTTCTTTGTTTTCAAGAAGAATCAGAGTACCTTCCACATACTAATATCCTAGAAGCTTAGTCCCCTGGAACTGTTGATGGTCTGCCACTTTCTAGTCATCATATTTAAACTGAGTCCAGTCAACTTCACTGATACTGCAGAACACTGATCTTCTAAAGGCCAGGAATGGTTTTCCATGAAGTAAGGATGGTAATAAATTATAGATAAACTGGATAGAGATTGTAGGTGGCATTGGATTGTTCATGGGGACACTGCATGGCCACAGTTAATACTCTGCCTAAATCCCTTGATTCGGCACAAATAAAATTTTGATTTATGACAGTAAACCTTTAAATGAAAAAGCAGTATGTTTTTGTTTGACTTAATTTGAAGCATACTAAAATTGTACTCTATTTCTACGAGGAGTGGAGAGCAAGAATGTTCAAGGGGCTCAGCCTATTTTTTAAGCTGTCATTAGAAATGATTAATATTTAAGAGAAATCAATAAAAATTGAATTTGAAAAAAATCAATATTTAAGCAAAAGCATTACAAATCACATGACTAGCATTGACACCCTTCATATATTAAAAAGGTTTGTTTTCCTGTGGCATGTGTATAATGCTACAGCTGTATGAAGCAAAATTTCAAAGTGGTGATGTATTGGTATGAGCCATAGGGGTAAATCATTTTGAAAAACAACCTCAGTCCTTTAAGACAAAGAAAAACTTTGGAGTAAATGCCAGCAAATATTAAATCTCACTGTCAAATATATATTAATGTAAGTACATATGGATTTGTATACATATCTATTTCTAGCAATCTTTCTTCCACCCTTTCTTGCTGGCACAGTAGCTATGTCAAAAAACCAGACATGGTTATTTAAAATAGTAAATATATTTGTGTTGTGACAGATGAAAAGAGTAACAATATCCTAAAATTCAGAAACCATGCTACAATCCCAATCCCAAAGGACTCTCCAAACAAACATCCACTCGTTATAACTAGTTACACCTTTATCCCTAAAGCACTGTATGATTTTCTATCCTGGTGATCATGCATGAGCTTCACCTGCTCTTTTTGTCCCTTCAAGCATTAGTGTCCCACAAACTGGGCCTTTCTCTAGTTCCTACTTGGCTTTTCAAGAACAGCCTAGTCTCATTCAAAGAGAGATGATACTCTATCAATGTCCCACTGTACTAGCTACATATGTCCCAAGAAAAACAATGAAAAACAATATTTGCCTAAGCTTTCTTCTATTTAATTCGTTTACTAAAAGCCCCATTTAAAGATTACTCCTATTCTTTCATTCAGATACTTTTCCAACCTCATGTCATTCCACACTTGCCTATGTTTACTCTGCTTTAGCCAAACTGGCCTTGACATACAAAGAAATATTTACATACAAAGAACCAATCCTCCATAGCTTGCTCAAAGGCCTACCTGTCTACCTCCTCTGTGACATGTGGTCTAAGTCTACTAAGAGGATTAGAGACCCAAATTCCTCAAGCATTAGTAATACGCAGGTTTTACTGTTCCTAATGGGTACTTCTAATTAAATGTTATCTCTAGGTGGTAAATTGGGGCTTTTTTCAGTGTGTTCACTGGTGTTGGATCACAGCCTGGCAAGTTCTCTGGGTGAAATCTGAAACCGGCTCCATACATAGAGGACAAGGAGAGACTGAAGAAAGAGGCAGACAAACCAGGTTGAGAACACTGTCTGATAAGCCGAAGCTTGGCATCTAATACAATCAAACATGGAGTGATTCAGGAGTTAAACATGATTCTAAAAGCTTCACTGACTTAGAGAATTGCGCCTCCATTGACTGAAATAAGGAAAACACCGCACACTGAGTGAAGAGGGAGCCTTCCTCAGCTTTGCTACCTGGCCGTGTGACTGACAGGGTCTTGGTGCTCCAGCCGAGAGTCAGGCCTAAGTCTCTGAGGTGGTAGAGCCAACTTCAGGACATTGGACCACCAGAGAACTCCCGGCTCCACATAATATCAATCAGCGAGAGCTGTCCCAGAGATCTCTGTCTCAATGCTAAGACGCAGCTCCACTCAACGACTGGGAAGCTACAGTGCTGGACACCCCATGCCAAACAACTAGAAAGACAGGAACAATGCCACCCATTAGTAGAGAAGCTGTCTAAAATCACACTAAGTTCACAGGCACCCCAAAACACAACACTGGACATTCCTGTCCACCAGAAAGACAAGATCCAGCCTCATCCACCAGAACAAAGGCACCAATCCCCTCCACCAGGAAGCCTACACAACCCACTGAACCAACCTTAGCCACTGGGGGCAGACACGAAAAACAACAGGAACTACAAACCTGCAGCCTGCGAAAAGGAGACGCCAAACACAGTAAGTTAAGCAAAATGAGAAGACAGAAGAATACTCAGCAGATGAAGGAGCAAACTAAAAACCCACCAGACCAAACAAAGGAAGAGGAAATAGGCAGTCTACCTGAAAAAGAATTCAGAGAAATGATAGTAAAGATGATCCAAAGTCTTGGAAATAAAATGGAGAAAATACAAGAAATGTTTAACGACCTAGAAGAACTAAAGAGCAAACAAACAATGATGAACAACACAAAAAAATGAAATTAAAAATTCTCTAGAAGGAATCAATAGAAGAACAACTGAGGCAGAAGAACGGATAAGTGACCTAGAAGATAAAATAATGGAAATAACTGCCACAGAGCAGAATAAAGAAAAAAGAATGAAAGGAATTGAGGACAGTCTCAGAGACCTCTGGGACAACATTAAATGCACCAACATTCGAATTATAGGGGTCCCAGAAGAAGAAGAGAAAAAGAAAGGGTCTGAGAAAACATTTGAAGAGATTATAGTTAAAAACTTCCCTAATACGGGAAAGGAAATAGCCAATCAAGCCTAGGAAGTGCAGAGAGTCCCATATAGGATAAATCAAAGGAGAAACACACCAAGACATATACTAATCAAACTATCAAAAATTAAATATAAAGAAAAAATATTAAAAGCAGCAAGGGAAAAGCAACAAATAACATACAAAGAAATCCCCATAGGGTTAACAGCTGATCTTTCAGCAGAAACTCTGCAAGCCAGAAGGGAGTGGCAGGACATATTTAAAGTGATGAAATGGAAAAACCTACAACCAAGATTACTCTACCTTAAATGTAAATGGATTAAAAGCTCCAACCAAAAGACATAGACTGGCTGAATGAATACAAGATCTGTATATATGCTGTCTACAAGAGACCCACTTCAGACCTAGGGACACATACAGACTGAAAGTGAGGGGATGGAAAAAGATGCTCCATGCAAATGGAAATCAAAAGAAAGCTGGGGCAGCAATTCTCAGAATATACAAAATAGACTTTAAAATAAAGAGTATTACAAGAGACAAAGAAGGACATTGCATAATGATCAAGGGATGAATCCAAGAAGAAGACATAACTAATGTAAATATTTATGCACCCAACATAGGAGCACCTCAGTACATAAGGAAAATGCTAACAACCATAAAAGGGGAAACTGACAGTCACACAGTCATAGTAGGGGACTTTAACACCCCACTTTCACCAATGGACAGATCATCCAAAATGAAAATAAATAAGGAAACACAAGCTTTAAATGATACATTAAACAAGATGGACTTAATTGATATTTATAGGACATTCCATCCCAAAACAACAGAATACACTTTCTTCTCAAGTGCTCATGGAACATTGTCCAGGAGAGATCATATCTTGGGTCACAAATCAAGCCTTGGCAAATTTAAGGAAATTGAAATCATACCAAGTATCTTTTCCGACCTCAACTTTATGAGACTAGATATCAATTACTGGAAAAAACTGTAAAAAATACAAACACATGGAGGCTAAACAGTACATTACTAAATAACCAAGTGATCACTGAAGAAATCAAAGGGGAAATCAAAAAATACATAGAAACAAATGACAATGAAAACACGATGACCCAAAACCTATGGGATGCAGCAAAAGCTATTCTAAGAGGGAAGATTATAGCAATACCATCCTAGCTCAAGAAACAAGAAAAATATCAAATAAAAAATCTAACCTCACAACTAAAGCAATTAGAGAAAGAAGAACAAAAAACTACCAAAGTTAGCAGAAGGAAAAAAAAATCATAAAAATCCATCAGAAATAAATGAAAAAGAACTGAAGGAAACAATAGCAAAGATCAATAAAACTAAAAGCTGGTTCTTTGAAAAGATAAACAAAATTGATAACCATTAGCCAGACTCATCAAGAAAATAAAGGAAAAGACACAAATCAACAGAATTAGAAATGAAAAAGGAGAAGTAACAACTGACACTGCAGAAATACAAAAGATCATGAGAGATTACGACAGTCAAGTATATGCCAAGAAAAAGGGCAACCTGGAAGAAATGGACAAATTCTTAGAAAAGCACAACTTTCCAAGACTGAACCAGAAAGAAATAGAAAATATAAGCAGACCAATCAAAAGCACTGAAATTGAAACTGTGATTAAAAATCTTCCAACAAACGAAAGCCCAGGACCAGATGGAATCACAGGGGTATTCTATGAAACATTTAGAGAAGAGCTAACACCTATCCTTCTCAAACTCTGCCAAAATATAGCAGAGGGAAGAACACTCCCAAACTCATTCTACGAGACCACCATCACCCTGATACCAAAAGCAGACAAAGATGTCACAAAAAAAGCAAACTACAGGCCAATATCACTGATGAACATAGATGCAAAAATCCTCAACAAAATACTAGCAAACAGCATCCAACAGCACATTAAAAGGATCATACACCATGATCAAGTGGGGTTTCTCCCAGGAATGCAAGGATTCTTCAATATATGCAAATCAATCAATGGGATACACCATATTAACAAACAGAAGGATAAAAACCATATGATAATCTCAATAGATGCAGAAAAAGCTTTTGAAAAATTCAACACCCATTTACGATAAAAACCCCTCCAGAATGTAGACATAGAAGGAACTTACCTCAACATAATAAAGGACATATATGACAAACCCACAGCCAACATTGTTCTCAATGGTGAAAAACTGAAACCATTTCCACTAAGATCAGGAGCAAGACAAGGTTGCCAACTTTCACCACTATTATTCAACATAGTTTTGGAAGTTTTAGCCAGAGCAATCAGAGAAGAAAAGAAATAAAAGGAATACAAATTGGAAAAGAAGAAGTAAAACTGTCAATGTTTGCAGATGACATGTTACTATACATAGAGAATCTTAAAGATGCTACCAGAAAACTACAAGAGCTAATCAATGAATTTGCTAAAGTAGCAGGATACAAAATTAATGCACAGAAATCTCCTTCTTTCCTATACAGTAACAATAAAAAATCAGAAAGACAAATTAAGGAAACACTCCCATTTACCACTGCAACAAAATGAATTAAATACCTAGGAATAAACCTACTTAAAGAGACAAAAGACCGTATGCAGAACACTATAAGACACTGATGAAAGAAATTAAAGATTATACAAACAGATGGAGAGATATACCATGTTCTTGGATTGGAAGAATCAACATTGTGAAAATGATTATACTACCCAAAGCAATCTACAGATTCAATGCAATCCCTATCAAACTACCAATGGCATTTTTCACAGAACTAGAACAAAAAATTTCACAATTTTTATGGAAACACAAAGACCCCGAATAGCCAAAGCAATTTTGAGAACGAAAAACGGAGCTGGAGGAATCAGGCTCCCTGACTTCAGACTATACTACAAAACTACAGTTATCAAGACGGTATGGTACTGGCACAAAAACAGAAATATAGATCAATGGAACATTTAGAAAGCCCAGAGGTAAACCCATGCACATATGCTCACCTTATCTTTGATAAAGGAGGCAAGAATATACAATGGAGAAAAGACAGCCTCTTCAGTAGGTGGTGCTGGGAAAACTGGACAGCTACATTGTAAAAGAATGAAATTAGAACACTTCCTAACACCGTACACAAAAATAAACTCAAAATGGATTAAAGACCTAAATGTAAGGCCAGACACTATAAAACTCTTAGAGGAAAACATAGGCAGAACACTACATGACATAAATCACAGCTAGATTCTTTTTGACCCACCTCCTAGAGAAATGGAAATAAAAACAAAAATAAACAAATGGGACCGAATGAAACTTCAAAGCTTTTGCACAGCAAAGGAAACCATAAACAAGACAAAAAGACAACCTTCAGTATGGGAGAAAAGACTTGCAAACAAAGCAACTGACAAAGGATTAATCTCCAGAACATACAAGCAGATGTTGCAGCTCAATATCACAAATATAAACAATCCCATTCAAAAATGGGCAGAAGACCTAAATAGGCATTTCTCCAAAGAAGATATACAGATTGCCAAAACACATGAAAGGATGCTCAACATCAATAATCATTAGAGAAATACAAATCAAAACTACAATGAGGTATCACCTCACACTGGTCAGAATGGCCATCATCAAAAAATCTACAAACAATAAATGCTGGAGAGGGTGTGGAGAAAAGGGAACCTTCTTGCACTGTTGGTGGGAATGTAAGTTGGTGCAGCCACTATGGAAAATAGTATGGAGCTTCCTTAAAAAACTAAAAATAGAGCTACCATACGACCCAGCAATCCCACTACTGGGCATATACCCTGAGAAAACCAGAATTCAAAAAGACACATGCACCCCAATGTTCATTGCAGCACTATTTACAATAGCCAGGACATGGAAGCAACCTAAGTGTCCATCAACAGATGAATGGATAAAGAAGATGTGGCACATATATACAATGGAATATTACTCAGCCATAAAAAGAAACGAAATTGAGTTATTTGTAGTGAGGTGGATGGACCTAGAGACTGTCATACAGAGTGAAGTAAGTCAGAAAGAGAAAAACAAATACCATATGCTAATACTTATATATGAAATCTAAAAAAAAAAAAAAAAAGTTTCCAAAGAACCTAGTATCAGGACAGGAATAAAGACTTAGACGAGAGAATGGACTTGAGCACATGGAGAGGGGAAGGTTAAGCTGGGATGAAGTGAGAGATTGGCATGAACATACATACACTACCAAATGTAAAATATATAGCTAGTGGGAAGCAGCCACATAGCATAGGGAGGTCAGCTCAGTGATTTGTGATCACAAAGAGGGGTGGGATAGGGAGGGTGGGAGGGAGACGCAAGAGGGAGGGGATATGGGAACATATGTATATGTATAGCTGACTCACTTTTTTATACAGCTGAAGCTAACTCAACATTGTAAAGCAATTATACTGCAATAAAGATGTTAAAAAAATAAATAAATGTTATGTCTGTTAACAATATGCTAGGTCATGACCAAAAGTAGGTGCTGAAATATACACTCAATTTAAATAAAAATAAAAAGATACTTCTAATATGATAGAGATTTTACTATAGTTGAATAGGTATGCAGGAAATATAAAAAGGTATTTGAGCAAATTTTAGCATTACAAATAAAAAGTCATAATTGTTTAACGTTTCTTTAAGATGCTTTCTAGAAAACAAATTTACATTTGCTACCTTTTTTTTAAGCTAGTTAACTTCCTGCCAAATATTACATACGGTTGGGTTAACCTAATTCCTTTTAGTGAGAAATTAATCTTAGAACCAAATGGCTCATTCAAATGGAGTAGTTTTCTAAGGATTTGCATAATGTATACTGTAACAAAATGTAAAGTTGGTTGAATGAATTCCTTTGTCAGTAATAATATAATCAATATCTATCTCCCGGAATATGGTTGAATCAACCCTGCTTACAGCTTACTGAAAACAGTGTGATGTGGGATTTTTTGCCTTAAAGCAAAGGTCACCATCTCTAAGCCTTCTATTCAGGGAGATCATATGTGGAATTGTGAAAGGTCAAGGACACTATCCAGCTACCAAAATCAGAAGAATCAAATCTTTCTTTTGGATAGGAGGGGTTCTTTCCAGCTCATCTCAGAATTAAATAAAATTTATTTCTATTGTGTCCTTGTTCCATGCACACTATGTTACCACTATATTAGTTCACTCACTAATGCATTAGTTAATTCATGCACTCATTAAGTATATATTTATTGAGGGCCTACTATGTGTCCTAATTAAGAAGACATATTTAAACAGATAACTAGAACAATATGATGAGTAAAATAGGAGAAAATTCACAAGATATTTTGGGAGCAGAGGGAAGAGGTATTTAATTCACCCTGGATGGAGATGCCAGTGAAATCTTCTAAAGGGAAGACACCTGATACTAGTCTTAAAGGCTGAAAATGAAGAAGGTACAGATGAAAGCATTATCAAAGCATAGATGTGAGTCTCGGCAGGCTGTGTGAGCTAGAGCAGTTTGGCCACTTTAAGGAACTTGGATTGTATCTTATAGGTGATGCAGTCATTGAACGGTTTTAATTAAAGGAAGATCATAGTCAGATTTGAAATGTCTATTATCCCCTGTGGTGCCTGTGTGGAGGAATGAGATTTGAGGCAGACAAAACTAGAGCAGTCAAGTGATTCCAAAGATATGATTGTAACCCAAGTAAAGATGCAGGGAGAGTCAGAAACTGGACAGAGGCAATAGGGTTGAAGAACATGGGGTGATTCAACAAAAATTCAAACTTTAAAATTTGCCAGACTTAGTGAGTAAGGAAAAATGGGCATTGAGTTTGGAGGATGAAGAAAAGGGCAGAGTCAAGAATGACAGGTTTCTAACTTGGTTTCCTGCATATGTCACTCAAATAGAGAAACAGAATTCACAATGGGAGATTGGATTAGGGGGAAGGTATTCTTTTCAATTAGTTTGAATTTTGAATAGTATGAATTACATATAGAGCATCTCACTACAAGAAAGATACCAGAGTATGACTATAGGAACTTGGAACAGAAAGTCTGGGCTAAAGATAAATTGTAGAAATAATCAATGTTATAATGGTAGTTTAGAATACAAAAGCAGATGAGAGCCAATTCTCTACTTCACCTTGACACTGAAAATATAGTTTTGATACCATAAACACAGCCACCAGAAGTTATTTTATCTGACCTTTTAGAAAACTCCTTGGGTTCTGGAAGATATCAAGGATATTCTCCCTTTCTCCTCCCTTTTGATAAGAATTTTTTAGTGAGTGCTTTTCAAATTGTGTATCATGATTTGTTAGTGGATTGAGAACTTAATTTTGTTGATTTGTTACATATTCATTTTGAACAAAATAGAAGAGAACAAAATAGACTGGAATAGAAAAGGCTAGAAAACAGAGTGTGTCTCATCCAGTAATTGTGTGTGTGTGTATAAAATTAAACAAAAGTAAAGATTACTTACTCTTACTGTATGAGATTCAAATTACTATAAAATATGTTTTCTCTTTTCTTCTATTCAATTATAGTCCATTCTATTTGCACATGCATCTGTGTGTGTGTGTGTATGTGAATTATTGGGTTGCAGTGTGTGGGTTATGGTCAAAAACATTTGAAACCCCTGTCCCAGACTGAGAAAAATTAAAAGTGGTCTCTTTTAGATAAGGAAGAAAAGAGAAAATAGAGTATTCTAAAAATAACAAGCTAATATTTAACAGTTGATTCACATTTGTATTTAGGGAAATGGCTAGAATTAAGGCAGAGGCAAACAAGTCATGGGTTAAGAGAAGAGCCAGGAATTACATAAAGGTAAAATAAAGAATGATATGCCAATGTATATAGAACTTGGCTTTAAATAAATTAACTTTATTTCAATAAAAAGTAGATGAGATCAATTAATAATATGGTATAAAAGGGGAAAAATTGTTAAAGATGAAAGAAGTACATCAAAAAATATACTAGCAAAGCAAGAAGTGTCCACAAAGCAATTTGAGAAGAAATAATAAGAGTTACAAGGAGAATCAGAAGGGTGGACTGTCTTTAAGAAAAAGATGGTGAACAGTTTCAACACTCCCCCGAATTCTACAAAATTCTCATCTCCAAAATCTCTTGGGAGAGGTTGCTACAAAACTTCAAAAAAGTGAATGTCTGTTTGATTTCCTCTTCCCTTGTAAAACCTCACTTTGACCTCCCTCTATACTTTAAGGTAAATTAAAATTAATTTTAAAATTTGAACTTTAAGACTCTGGGGACAAATAAACATTATAAAACTAAGATGAAGAATCATGGTGTAAGGTATGGGTTTTCCTCTGACCATTAAGGAGTTGAAAAAAAAAGCATCTTTCTTGTTAAAACTTCTTACTATCATATCAGAGGATTTGATTCAGTGTTGGGTAACAGACAAACTTCAAATAACAGCAGCTTTAAAAATATAAATTTGCTTCTCCTTCTCTCAATCAAGAAGTACGGAAGTAAACAATTCAGGGTTAATATGGCACTCCACAGTGACAATGACCCAAGTCCCACTAGGTGTGACTTTCTTCCCCAAGGTCATCTCATTAATATGGTGGTAGGTGCAGGGAAGGGAGAAGGAGGGCTAATCCCTCCCCTTTAAGGACACTTCTCAGAGGTTCCATGTATAACTTATATCCCATTGTCTAGTGCTTAGTCACATGACCACACCTAGCTGGAAAGGAAGTTAGATTTGATCTTTATTCTGGGCTGTTTTGTGACAAGCTATAAGTTCTATATACCTTAACAGAGTTCAAGAGAATTTAAGATCACTATCATCCAAATAAAAAGAGTCCCCTTTTTAGGATCATCTATCTTTTCAATTTTCCTGGGGTTGGGAGGTTTTCTCAGATATGGCTTTCAGTACTAAAAGTGAGAAAGTCTTGGGTCAGGGTTAGTTATCACCCTACCTTCAACGTAGTAAAAAAGATTATATACTTATTTTCAACCATACTACCAATCCTAAAACCATGTTCAGAATACATTTTTGAAATTTAGCCTTCAAAGCCTGAAATTGATTTATGAAAATGTCCTCTGGGGTAGACAATCTTCATTTCATTTCTTCAAACTGTTAAGATTCATTTGGAGAAGAGTCTGATAAAGAAGGTCAGCAGGGCTTCCCTGGTGGCGCAGTGGTTGAGAGACCGCCTGCCGATGCAGGGGATACGGGTTCGTGCCCCGGTCCGGGAAGATCCCACATGCCGCGGAGCGGCTGGGCCACTGAGCCTGCGTGTCCGGAGCCTGTGCTCCGCAACGGGAGAGGCCACAACAGTGAGAGGCCCAAAAAAAGAAGGTCAGCAAAAAAATTCTCTGACAATAAACCCAAAATATATTTCAGAAAATATTTTGAACACTTGATAACATTGTTGAAGTAAGACTCAAGTCCTCTCACAGGACTACTTTGAAAGGAAATAAATAACTGCACAGGAAAATGAGTTGCCAGTTTACAGGTATAACCCAACCTATTTTTTAAATACAATGTAGCAACTCAGTTTTAGTCAGAAACTGGGTGAGGTAGAATCCAGGGCCTAAGGATTTTAAAGCCTAGTTATTCAGAAGAGGGGGGCTTCCGGGAAGATGGAGGAAGAGTAAGACGCCGAGATCGCCTTCCTCCCCACAGATACACCAGAAATACATCTACACGTGGAACAACTCCTACAGAACACCTACTGAACACTGGCAGAAGACCTCAGACCTCCCAAAAGGCAAGAAACTCCCCACGTAACTGGGTAGGGCAAAAGAAAAAATAAACAGAAACAAAAGGATAGGGATGGGACCTGCACCAGTGGGAGGGAGCTGTGAAGGAAGAAGGGTTTCCACACACTAGGAAGCCCCTTCACAGGCGGAGACTGCAGGTGGCGCAGGGGGAAAGCTTTGGAGGCGCGGAGGAGAGCACAGCAACAGGGGTGTGGAGGCAAAGCAGAGAGATTCCCACACAGAGGATCAGGGCCGACCGGCACTCACCAGCCCGAGAGGTTGTCTGCTTACCCGCTGGGGTGGGCGGGGCTGGGAGTTGAGGCTCGCGCTTCAGTCTGAGCGCAGGGAGAGGACTGGGGTTGGCAGCATGAACACAGCCTGTAGGGGGTTAGTGCACCACGGCTAGCCGGGAGGGAGTCCGGGGAAAAGTCTGGACCTGCCAAAGAGGCAAGAGACTTTTTCTTCACTCTTCGTTTCCTGGTGCGTGAGGAGAGGGGATTAAGAGCACTGCTTAAAGGAGCTCCAGAGACGGGCGCGATCCGCGGCTAAAAGCGTGGACCCCAGAGACGGGCATGAGACGCTAAGGCTGCTGCTGCCGCCACTAAAAAGCCTGTGTGTGAGCACAGGTTACTATCCACAACCCCCTTCCGGGGAGCCTGTGCAGCCCGCCACTGCCAGGTTCCCAGGATCCAGGGACAACTCCCCCGGAAGAACGCATGGCACGCCTCAGGCTGGTGCAACGTCACGCCGGCCTCTGCTGCTGCAGGCTCGCCCCGCACTCCGTGCCCCTCAGTCCCCCCGGCCTGAGTGAGCCAGAGCCCCCGAATCAGCGGCTCCTTTAACCTCGTCCTCTCTGAGCAAAGAACAGATGCCCTCCAGCGATCTACACGCAGAGGCAGGGCCAAATCGAAAGCTGAGACCCTGGGAGCTGTGAGAACAAGGAAGAGAAAGGGAAATCTCTCCCAGCAGCCTCAGAAGCAGCGGATTAAAGCTCCACAATCAATTTGATGTACCCTGCATCTGTGGAACACATGAATAGACAACGAAACATCCCAAATTGAGGAGGTGGACTTTGAGAGCAAGATTTATGATTTTTCCCCCATTTCCTCTTTTTGTGAGTGTGTATGTGTATGCTTCTGTGTGAGATTATGTCTGCATAGCTTTGCTTCCACCATTTGTCCTAGGGTTCTATCCGTCCGTTTGTTTTTTTTCCTTAAAAATTATTTTTTTATTATAATAACTTTATTGTATTTTATCTTACTTTATTTTATTTTACTTTATCTTCTTTCTTTCTTTCCTTTTTTCCTTCCTTCCCTCCTTCCTTCCTTCCTCCTTCCCTCCCTCCCTCCCTTTCTTTCTTTCTTTCTTTCTACTTCTACTAATTCTTACTTTCTAATTTTTCTCCCTTTTATTCTGAGCCGTGTGGATGAAAGGCTCTTGGTGCTGCAGTCAGGAGTCAGTGCTGAGTCTCTGAGGTGGGAGAGCCAACTTCAGGACACTGGTCCACAAGAATCCTCCCAGCTCCACATAATATCAAACAGTGAAAATCTCCCAGAGATCTCCATCTCAACACCAGCACCCAGCTTCACTCAACGACCAGCAAGCTACAGTGCTGGACATCCTATGCCAAACAACTAGCAAGACAGGGACACAACCCCACCCATTAGCAAAGAGGTTGCCTAAAATCATAATAAGTCCACAGACACCCCAAAACACACCACCAGACATGGACCTGCCCACCAGAAAGAAAAAATCCAGCCTCATCCACCAGAACACAGGCACTAGTACCCTCCACCAGGAAACCTACACAACCCACTGAACCAACCTTAACCACTGAGGGCAGACACCAAAAACAAGGGGAACTACGAACCTGTGAAAAGGAGACCCCAAACACAGTAAGATAAGTAAAATGAGAAGACAGAAAAACACACAGCAGATGAAGGAGCAAGATAAAAACCCACCAGACCTCACAAATGAAGAGGAAATAGGCAGTCTACCTGAAAAAGAATTCAGAATAATGATAGCAAAGATGATCCAAAATCTTGGAAATAGAATGGACAAAATGCAAGAAACATTTAACAAGGACCTAGAAGAACTAAAGATGAAACAAACAACAATGAACAACACAGTAAATGAAATTAAAAATACTCTACATGGGATCAATAGCAGAATAACTGAGGAAGAAGAACGGATAAGTGACCTGGAAGATAAAATAGTGGAAATAACTACTGCAGAGCAGAATAAAGAAAAAAGAATGAAAAGAACTGAGGACAGTCTCAGAGACCTCTGGGACAACATTAAACGCACCAACATTCGAATTATAGGTGTTCCAGAAGAAGAAGAGAAAAAGAAAGGGACTGAGAAAATATTTGAAGAGATTATAGTTAAAAACTTCCCGAATATGGGAATGGAAATAGTTAATGAAGTGTAGGAAGCACAGAGAGTCCCATTCAGGATAAATACAAGGAGAAATACGCCAAGACACATATTAATCAAACTGTCAAAAATTAAATACAAAGAAAGCATATTAAAAGCAGCAAGGGAAAAACAACAAATAACACACAAGGGAATCCCCATAAGGTTAACAGCTAATCTCTCAGCAGACATTCTGCAAGACAGAAGGGACTGGAAGGACATATTTAAAGTGATAAAGGAGAAAAACCTGCAACAAAGATTACTCTACCCAGCAAGGATCTCATTCAGATGTGATGGAGAAATTAAAACATTTACAGACAAGCAAAAGCTGAGAGAGTTCAGCACCACCAAACCAGCTCTACAACAAATGCTAAAGGAACTTCTCTAGGCAAGAAACACAAGAGAAGGAAAAGACCTACAATAACGAACCCAAAACAATTAAGAAAATGGAAATAGGAACATACATATCAATAATTACCTTAAATGTAAATGGACTAAATGCTCCCACCGAAAGACACAGATTGGCTGAATGGATACAAAAACAAGACCCATATACTTGTTGTCTACAAGAGACCCGCTTCAGACCTAGAGACACATACAGACTGAAAGTAAGGGGATGGAAAAAGATATTTCATGCAAATGGAAACCAAAAGAAAGCTGGAGTAGCAATTCTCATATCAGACAAAATAGACTTTAAAATAAAGACTATTACAAGAGACAAAGAAGGACACTACATAATGATCAAGGGATCGATCCAAGAAGAAGATATAACAATTGTAAATATGTATGCACCCAACATGGAAGCACGTTAATATATAAGACAAATACTAAGAGCTATAAAAGGGGAAATTGACAGTAACGCATTCATAGTAGTGGACTTTAAAACCCCACTTTCACCAATGGACAAATCATCCAAAATGAAAATAAATAAGGAAACACAAGCTTTAAATGATACATTAAACAAGATGGACTTAATTGATATTTATAGGCCATTCCATCCAAAAACAACAGAATAAACATTTTTCTCAAGTGCTTATGGAACATCCTCCAGGGTAGACCATATCTTGGGTCACAAATCAAGCCTTGGTAAATTTAAGAAAATTGAAATTGTATCAAGTATCTTTTCCCACCACAACGCTATGAGACTAGGTATCAATTACAGGAAAAGATCAGCAAAAAATACAAACACATGGAGGCTAAACAATACACTACTTAATAACGAAGTGATCACTGAAGAAATCAAAGAGGAAATCAAAAAATACCTAGAAACATATGACAATGGAGACACGATGACCCAAAACCTATGGGATGCAGCAAAAGCAGTTCTAAGGGGGAAGTTTATAGCAATACAATACTACCTTAAGAAACAGGAAACACCTCGAATAAACAACATAACCTTGCACCTCAAGCAATTAGAGAAAGAAGAACACAAAAACCCCAAAGCTAGCAGAAAGAAAGAAATCATAAAGATCAGATCAGTAATGAATGATAAAGAAATGAAGGAAACGACAGCAAAGATCAATAAAACTAAAAGCTGGTTCTTTGAGAAGATAAACAAAATTGATAAACCATTAGCCAGACTCATCAAGAAAAAAAGGGAGAAGACTCAAATCAATAGAATTAGAAATGATAAAGGAGAAGTAACAAGTGACACTGCAGAAATACAAAAGATCATGAGAGATTACTACAAGCAACTCTATGTCAATAAAATGGACAACCTGGAAGAAATGGACAATTTCTTAGAAATGCACAACATGCCAAGACTGAATCAGGAAGAAATAGAAAATATGAACAGACCAATCACAAGCACTGAAATTGAAACAGTGATTAAAAATCTTCCAACAAACAAAAGCCCAGGACCAGATGGCTTCACAGGCGAATTCTATCAAACATTTAGAGAAGAGCTAACACCTATCCTTCTCAAACTCTTCCAAAATATAGCAGAGGGAGGAACACTCCCAAACTCATTCTACGAGGCCACCATCACCCTGATACCAAAATCAGACAAGGATGTCACAAAGAAAGAAAACTACAGGCCAATATCACTGATGAACATAGATGCAAAAATTCTCAACAAAATACTAGCAAACAGAATCCAACAGCACATTAAAAGGATCATACACTATGATCAAGTGGGGTTTGTTCCAGGAATGCAAGGATTCTTCAATACACCCAAAACAATCAATGTGATAAACCATAATAACAAATTGAAGGAGAAAAACCATATGATCATCTCAAGAGATGCAGAGAAAGCTTTTGACAAAATTCAACACCCATTTATGATAAAAACCCTGCAGAAAGTAGGCATAGAGGGAAATTTCCTCAACATAATAAAGGCCATATATGACAAACCCACAGCCAACATCATCCTCAATGGTGAAAATCTGAAAGCATTTCCACTAAGATCAGGAACAAGACAAGGTTGCCCACTCTCACCACTCTTATTCAACATAGTTTTGGAAGTTTTAGCCACAGCAATCGGAGAAGAAAAGGAAATAACAGGAATCTAAATCGGAAAAGAAGTAAAGTTGTCACTGTTTGCAGATGACATGATACTACACATAGAGAATCCTAAAGGTGCTACCAGATAACTACTAGAGCTAATCAATGAATTTGGTAAAGTAGCAGCATACAAAATTAATACACAGAAATCTCTGGCATTCCTATACACTAATGATGAAAAATCTGAAAGTGAAATCAAGAAAACACTCCCATTTACCATTGCAACAAAAAGAATAAAATACCTAGGAATAACCCTACCTAAGGAGACAAAAGACCTGTATGCAGAAAATTATAAGACACTGATGAAAGAAATTAAAGATGATACAAATAGATGGAGAGATATACCATGTTCTTGGATTGGAAGAATCAACATTGTGAAAATGACTCTACTACCAAATGCAATCTACAGATTCAGTGCAATCCCTATCAAACTACCACTGGTATTTTTCAGAGAAGTAAAACAAAAAAGTTCACAATTTGTATGGAAACACAAAAGACCTCGAATAGTCAAAGCAATCTTGAGAACGAAAAACGGAGCTGGAGGAACCAGGCTTCCTGACTTCAGACTATACTACAAGGCTACAGTAATCAAGACAGTATGGTACTGGCACAAAAACAGAAAGATAAATCAAAACAGGATAGAACAGGAAAGAAATCCCAGAGATAAACCCACGCACATATGGTCACCTTATTTTTGAAAAAGGAGGTAGGAATGTACAGTGGTGAAAGGACAGCCTCTTCAATAAGTGGTGCTGGGAAAACTGGAGAGGTACATGTAAAAGTATGAGATTAGATCACTCCCTAACACCATACACAAAAATAAGCTCACAATGGATTAAAGGCCTAAATGTAAGGCCAGAAACTCTCAAATTCTTAGAGGAAAACATAGGCAGAACACTCTATGACATAAATCACAACAAGATCCTTTCTGACCCACCTCCCAGAGAAATGGAAATAAAAACAAAAATAAACAAATGGGACCTAATAAAACTCCAAAGCTTTTGCACAGCAAAGGAAACCATAAACAAGACCAAAAGACAACCGTCAGAATGGGAGAAAATATTTGCAAATGAAGCAACTGACAAAGGATTAATCTCCAAAATTTATAAGCAGGTCATGCAGCTCAGTAACAAAAAAATAAACAACCCAATCCAAAAATGGGCAGAAGACCTAAATAGACATTTCTCCAAAGAAGATATAGACTGCCAACAAACACGTGAAAGAATGCTCAACTTCATTAATCATTAGAGAAATGCAAATCAAAACTACAATGAGATATCATCTCACACCAGTCAGAATGGCCATCATCAAAAAATCTAGAAACAATAAATGCTGGAGAGGGTGTGGAGAAAAGTGAACCTCTTGCACTGTTGGTGGGAATGTAAATTGATACAGCCACTGTGGAGAACAGTATGGAGGTTCCTTAAAAAACTACAAATGGAGCTACCATATGACCCAGCAATCCCACTACTGGGCATATACCCTGAGAAAACCATAATTCAAAAAGCGTCATGTACCAAAATATTCATTGCAGCTCTATTTACAATAGCTGGGAGATGAAAACAACCTAAGTGTCCATCATCGGATGAGTGGATAAAGAAGATGTGGCACATATATACAATGGAATATTACTCAGCCATAAAAAGAAACGAAATGGAGCTATTTGTAATGAGGTGGATAGACCTAGAGTCTGTCATACAGAGTGAAGTAAGTCAGAAACAGAAAGCCAAATACCGTAAGCTAACACATATATATGGAATTTAAGAAAAAAAAATGTCATGAAGAACCTAGGGATAAGACAGGAATAAAGTCACAGCCCTACTAGAGAATGGACTTGAGGTTATTGGGAGGGGGAAGGGTAAGCTGTGACAAAGTGAGAGAGAGGCATGGACATATATACACCACGAAACGTAAGGTAGATAGCTAGTGGGAAGCAGCCGCATAGCACAGGGAGATCGGCTCGGTGATTTGTGACCGCCTGGAGGGGTGGGATAGGGAGGGTGGTGGGGAGGCAGACTTAAGAGGGAAGAGATATGGGAACATATGTATATGCATAACTGATTCACTTTGTTATAAAGCAGAAACTAACACACCATTGTAAAGCAATTATACTCCATTAAAGATGTTAAATAAATAAGTAAATAAATAAGTAAATACAATGTATCTTAACTAACAAAATGTGCCAAATATTAATAAAATTACATTTAGTTCCTTTGAAAATAACATTTTCTCAATCATATCTGTATTTGAATTTTTTTAAAGGCATTTCAATTTTCAGTAAACTTGCATTATTTTAAAATTGTTATTCAGAACCGGTATTATTCAAGAAATTAGTCTTCATTACAGTCTCTGGAGTTGTCCAGAACTGCAGAGCTCACAGGTGGGGAGATCATTGTGATGGCTTCTCTAATGACAGCATCTGCACAGCCCACAAGACTGTGGGACTTCTTTTCATCCATAAAGGGAGGGGACGCCAAGGGCCCTCTCCAAATTAATCTTTACTTGTCAAATCTGGAGCATATTTTATTTCACAGAATCAGTAGCAATATCTCAGAATAGTTGCTTCAGGGGAAGGCTTCCAGATTTGAGTGGAATAGGGCAATTTCATAGGACATTTCAATCAGGCTACAGATTTGTACTATTAATGGAGAAGTTAACGAAAACAAGTTCCCCCCAAGAAGAACTAGCTGTGAGTCAGCATTTTAGACATTCCAGCACGGAAGAGTTTGTTTTCATTGACAGGCAAAGAAAAATCATTCTACTATTGAAAAAGGAAAGTGCATTTTATCACCCTATCTTGTGAATACAAACATCTTCTAGAGTGAAAACATGAGAAACTAATAAACAACTATTTATCAAAGGAAGAGGAGGCAACACTTAGGCCTTGAAAGAATTGCTCCCAAACTAAATTTCATCTTATATTCTCCTTTGCATAAAATGCATATGATTCTGTTTAGATTGTTCTACTTACCTAAAAAATAAGTGAAGACCTTTGACCTGACTTCATAGTTTTTATGATGTGCTCTCATCCACTTCAAAAATGGAAGGAGTTTTTTTTTGTTTTTATTGAGTCAGTGGGGTAAATATTAGCAGGAGGGAAAGCTCTGGCCACCATTTTCCTTGAGGCACAAGGAAAGTGCTTCCTACTTTGCTCTGTCCACTTGTACCTACCACAGCTATAAATAAAATAGTCTCTCTCATTTTTCACATCTCTTCATATAAAGTATATGTAGTAAAGAATAATTATTGTTTTATAGCAGTTCATAATTTTCAAAGTGCTTTCTAAATCAACATCTCATTCTACTCTCCCCCAAACCCTTCTAGATTATTATTATTTTGCCTATTTTACATACAAAGAAATTGAGGTTTAGTACATTTAAACATCTTACCTGAGATCTCACAGCTAGGAAGCGGCTGAAAATTCAGTTCTTCTGAGCCTAAATTCAATACTGTTTCCCCTATGCCAAAAATTCTATTTGAAATGTTATCAGAATTGTTTTGTGTCATCAGAGGATGAAAATAAAACCAGCTTAATGTTCATTCTCTGTTAATGTGAGAAAGAGACAGTAAATATCAATATTCTTCAGCAATAAATTGCAGGAGCCAGAATCTAAAAAGGGACACACACATGTGCACACACACACACACACACACATACACACACACACACACCAAAACAAGAGGAAGCAGACAGTCCACGCTGTTAGAGTATATATGACGAAACCTATCAATCTTTTCCACAGAAAAATGCATATGCCACATACAAACTTTATATAATTTCTGGGAATTTACTTAACCCCCTTAGCTCATCTGTGGACAACTGTAAGTAGGATTCCTACTGCACTGGAACTTTTTAATCACCATGGACATCTAAATCTACCTATTTTACCAATACATCAAATAGTCATTTTCTAGTTCCTCTTAGTGGGCTCCTCAATAGTACTAGAGCCTGGTTGACACTCCTTTCTTCTTGAAACATTTTCCTTCTTTGGCTGTATGAGATCACAATAGTTTTTCCTCCTACTTCTCTGGCTGTTTCTTCTGTCTTCTTTGCTAGCTCATCCCTTTATACCTCGTCTCTGAGTGTTTCCAATTTCTCAAGAAATTGATATTTTTCTATTTTTTTTTAACATCTTTATTGGGGTATAATTGCTTTACAATGGTGTGTTAGTTTCTGCTTTATAACAAAGTGAATCAGTCATACATAAACATATATTCCCATATGTCTTCCCTCTTGCGGCTCCATCCCTCCCACCCTCCCTATCCCACCCCTCCAGGCTGTCACAAAGCACCGAGCCAATATCCCTGTGCCATGCGGCTGCTTCCCACTAGCTATCTACCTTACTACGTTTGTTAGTGTGTATATGACCATGACTCTCTCTCGCCCTGTCACAGCTCACCCTTCCCCCTCCCCATAAACTCAAGTCCGTTCTCTAGGAGGTCTGCGTCTTTATTCCTGCTTTACCCCTAGGTTCTTCATGACATTTTTTCCCTTAAATTCCATATATATGTGTTAGCATACGGTATTTGTCTTTTTCTTTCTGACTTACTTCACTCCGTATGACAGACTCTAGGTCTATCCACCTCATTACAAACAGCTCAATTTCGTTTCTTTTTATGGCTGAGTAATATTCCATTGTATATATGCGCCACATCTTCTTTATCCATTCATCCGATGATGGGCACTTAGGTTGTTTCCATCTCTGGGCTATTGTAAATAGAGCTGCAATGAACATTTTGGTACATGACTCTTTTTGAATTTTGGTTTTCTCAGGGTATATGCCCAGTAGTGGGATTGCTGGGTCATATGGTAGTTCTATTTGTAGTTTTTTAAGGAACCTCCATACTGTTCTCCATAGTGGCTGAACCAATTCACATACCCACCAGCAGTGCAAGAGTGTTCCCTTTTCTCCACACCCTCTCCAGCATTTATTGTTTCTAGATTTTTTGATGATGGCCATTCTGACTGGTGTGAGATGATATCTCATTGTAGTTTTGATTTGCATTTCTCTAATGATTAATGATGTTGAGCATTCTTTCATGTGTTTGTTGGCAGTCTATATCTTCTTTGGAGAAATGTCTATTTAGGTCTTCTGCCCATTTTTCGATTGGGTTGTTTGTTTTTTTGTTACTGAGCTGCATGAGCTGCTTGTAAATTTTGGAGATTAATCCTTTGTCGGTTGCTTCATTTGCAAATATTTTCTCCCATTCTGACGGTTGTCTTTTGGCCTTGTTTATGGTTTCCTTTGCTGTGCAAAAGCTTTGAAGTTTCATTAGGTCCCATTTGTTTATTTTTGTTTTTATTTCCATTACTCTAGGAGGTGGGTCAGAAAGGATCTTGCTGTGATTTATGTCATAGAGTGTTCTGCCTATGTTTTCCTCTAAGAGTTTGAGAGTTTCTGGCCTTACATTTAGGTCTTTAATCCATTTTGAGCTTATTTTTGTGTATGGTGTTAGGGAGTGATCTAATCTCATACTTTTACATGTACCTGTCCAGTTTTCCCAGCACCACTTATTGAAGAGGCTGTCCTTTCTCCACTGTACATTACTGCCACCTTTATCAAAGATAAGGTGACCATATGTGCATGGGTTTATCTCTGGGCTTTCTATCCTGTTCCATTGATCTGTATTTCTGTTTTTGTGCCAGTACCATACCGTCTTGATAACTGTAGCTTTGTAGTATAGTCTGAAGTCAGGGAGCCTGATTCCTCCAGTTCCTTCTTTCGTTCTCAAGATTGCTTTGGCTATTCGGGGTCTTTTGTGTTTCCATACAATTTGCAAAATTTTTTGTTCTAGTTCTGTGAAAAATGCCAGTGGTAGTTTGATAGGGATTGCATTGAATCTATAGATTGCTTTGGGTAGTAGAGTCATTTTCACAATGTTGATTCTTCCAATCCAAGAACATGGTATATCTCTCCATCTATTTGTATCATCTTTAATTTCTTTCATCAGTGTCTTATAATTTTCTGCATACAGGTCTTTTGTCTCCTTAGGTAGGTTTATTCCTAGATATTTTATTCTTTTTGTTGCAATGGTAAATGGGAGTGTTTTCTTCATTTCACTTTCAGATTTTTCATCATTAGTATATAAGAATGCCAGAGATTTCTGTGCATTAATTTTGTATCCTGCCAATTTACCAAATTCATTGATTAGCTCTAGTAGTTTTCTGGTAGCATCTTTAGGGTTCTCTATGTATAGGATCATGTCATCTGCAAACAGTGACAGCTTTACTTCTTCTTTCCAATTTGGATTCCTATTATTTCCTTTTCTTCTCTGATTGCTGTGGCTAAAACTTCCAAAACTATGTTGAATAAGAGTGGTGAGAGTGGGCAACCTTGTCTTGTTCCTGATCTTAGTGGAAATGCTTTCAGTTTTTCACCATTGAGGATGATGTTTGCTGTGGGCTTGTCATATATGGCCTTTATTATGTTGAGGAAAGTTCCCTCTATGCCTACTTTCTGCAGGGTGTTTATCATAAATGGGTGTTGAATTTTGTCAAAAGCTTTCTCTGCATCTCTTGAGATGATCATATGGTTTTTCTCCTTCAATTTGTTAATATGGTTTATCACATTGATAGATTTGCGTATATTGAAGAATCCTTGCATTCCTGGAACAAACCCCACTTGATCATGGTGTATGATCCTTTTAATGTGCTGTTGGATTCTGTTTGCTAGTATTTTGTTGAGGATTTTTGCATCTATGTTCATCAGTGATATTGGCCTGTAGTTTTCTTTCTTTGTGACATCCTTGTCTGGTTTTGGTATCAAGGTGATGGTGGCCTCGTAGAATGAGTTTGGGAATGTTCCTCCCTCTGCTATATTTTGGAAGAGTTTGAGAAGGATAGGTGTTAGCTCTTCTCTAAATGTTTGATAGAATTCGCCTGTGAAGCCATCTGGTCCTGGGCTTTTGTTTGTTGGAAGATTTTTAATCACTGTTTCAATTTCAGTGCTTGTGATTGGTCTGTTCATATTTTCTATTTCTTCCTGATTCAGTCTTGGCAGGTTGTGCATTTCTAAGAATTTGTCCATTTCTTCCAGATTTTCCATTTTATTGGCATAGAGTTGCTTGTAGTAATCTCTCATGATCTCTTTTATTTCTGCAGTGTCAGTTGTTACCTCTCCTTTTTCATTTCTAATTCTATTGATTTGAGTCTTCTCCCTTTTTTTCTTGATGAGTCTGGCTAGTGGTTTATCTATTTTGTTTATCTTCTCAAAGAACCAGCTTTTAGTTTTATTAATTTTTGCTATTGTTTCCTTCATTTCTTTTTCATTTATTTCTAATCTGATTTTTATAATTTCTGTCCTTCTGCTAGCTTTGGGGTTTTTTTGTTCTTCTTTCTCTAATTGCTTGAGGTGCAAGGTTAGGTTGTTTATTCGAGATGTTTCCTGCTTCTTAAGGTGGGCTTGTATTGCTATAAACTTCCCCCTTAGAACTGCTTTTGCTGCATCTCACAGGTTTTGGGTCGTTGTGTCTCCATTGTCATTTGTTTCTAGGTATTTTTTGATTTCCTCTTTGATTTCTTCAGTGATCACTTCATTATTAAGTAGTGTATTGTTTAGCCTCCATGTGTTTTTATTTTTTACAGATATTTTCCTGTAATTGATATCTAGTCTCATGGCGTTGTGGTCAGAAAAGATACTTGATACAATTTCAATTTTCTTAAATTTACCAAGGCTTGATTTGTGACCTAAGATATGATCTATCCTGGAGAATATTCCATGAGCACTTGAGAAAAATGTGTATTCTGTTGTTTTTGGATGGAGTGTCCTATAAATATCAATTAAGTCCATCTTGTTTAATGTATCATTTAAAGCTTGTGTTTCCTTATTTATTTTCATTTTGGATGATCTGTCTATGGGTGAAAGTGGGGTGTTTAAGTCCCCTACTATGAATGTGTTACTGTCGATTTCCCCTTTTATGGCTGTTAGTATTTGCCTTATGTATTGAGGTGCTCCTATGTTGGGTGCATAAATATTTACAATTGTTATATCTTCTTCTTGCATCGATCCCTTGATCATTATGTAGTGTCCTTCTTTGTCTCTTTTAATAGTCCTTATTTTAAAGTCTATTTTGTCTGATATGAGAATTGCTACTCCAGCTTTCTTTGGTTTCCATTTGCATGGAATATCTTTTTCCATCCCCTTACTTTCAGTCTGTATGTGTCTCTAGGTCTGAAGTGAGTCTCTTGTAGACAGCATATATAAGGGTCTTGTTTTTGTATCCATTCAGCTAATCTGTGTCTTTTGGTGGGAGCATTTAGTCCATTTACATTTAAGGTAATTATCGATATGTATGTTCCTATTCCCATTTTCTAAACTGTTTTGGGTTCGTTATTATAGGTCTTTTCCTTCTCTTGTGTTTCTTGCCTAGAGAAGATCCTTTAGCATTTGTTGTAAAGCTGGTTTGGTGGTGCTGAACTCTCTCAGCTTTTGCTTGTCTGTAAAGGTTTTAATTTCTCCATCAAATCTGAATGAGATCCTTGCTGGGTAGAGTAGTCTTGGCTGCAGGTTTTTCTCCTTCATCACTTTCAGTATGTCCTGCCACTCCCTTCTGGCTTGTAGGGTTTCTGCTGAAAGATCAGCTGTTAACCTTATGGGGATTCCCTTATGTGTTATTTGTTGTTTTTCCCTTGCTGCTTTTAATATGCTTTCTTTGTATTTAATTTTTGACGGTTTGATTAATATGTGTCTTGGCATGTTTCTCCTTGGATTTATCCTGTATGGGACTCTCTGTGCTTCCTGGACTTGATTAACTATTTCCTTTCCCATATTAGGGAAGTTTTCAACTATAATCTCTTCAAATATTTTCTCAGTCCCTTTCTTTTTCTCTTCTTCTTCTGGAACACCTATAATTCGAATGTTGGTGCGTTTAATGTTGTCCCAGAGGTCTCTGAGACTGTCCTCAGTTCTTTTCATTCTTTTTTCTTTATTCTGCTCTGCAGTAGTTATTTCCACTATTTTATCTTCCAGGTCACTTATCCATTCTTCTGCCTCAGTTATTCTGCTATTTATCCCATCTAGAGTACTTTTAATTTCATTTATTGTGTTGTTCATCATTGCTTGTTTCATCTTTAGTTCTTCTAGGTCCTTGTTAACTGATTCTTGCATTTTGTCCATTCTATTGTCCATTCTATCTCCAAGATTTCGGATCAACCTTACTATCATTATTCTGAATTCTTTTTCAGGTAGACTGCCTATTTCCTCTTCATTTGTGAGGTCTGGTGCATTTTTATCTTGCTCCTTTATCCGCTGTGTGTTTTTCTGTCTTCTCATTTTGCTTATCTTACTGTGTTTGGGGTCTCCTTTTTGCAGGCTGCAGGTTCGTAGTTCCTCCTGTTTTTGATGTCTGTCTCCAGTGGCTAAGGTTGGTTCAGTGGGTTGTGTAGGCTTCCTGGTAGAGGGGACTAGTGCCTGTGTTGTGGTGGATGAGGCTGGATTTTTTCTTTCTGGTGGGCAGGTCCACATCTGGTGGTGTGTTTTGGGGTGTCTGTGGCCTTATTATGATTTTAGGCAGCCTCTCTGCTAATGGGTGGGGTTGTGTTCCTGTTTTGCTAGTTGTTTGGCATAGGTTTTCCAGCACTGTGGCTTGCTGGTCGTTGAGTGAAGCTGGGTGCTGGTGTTAAGATGGAGGTCTCTGGGAGATTTTCGCCGTTTGATATTATGTGGAGCTGGGAGGTCTCTTGTTGACCAGTGTCCTGAAGTTGGCTCTCCTACCTCAGAGGCAGAGCCCTGCCTCCTGGCTGGAGCACCAAGAGCTTTTTATCCACACGGCTCAGGATAAAAGGGAGAAAAAGTAGAGGGAATTAGTAGAAGTATGAGGAAAGAAAGAAGGAAAGGAGGGTAGGAAGGAAGGAAGAAAGAAAGAAAGAAGCAAAGAAGGAAAGAAGGCAAGAAGGAAAGAAAGGAGGGAGGGAGGGAGGAAGGAAGGAAGGAGGGAAAGAAGGAAAAAAGACAAAAAGAAAGAAGATACAGTAAAAATAAAATAAAGTATAATAAAGTTATTGAATTAAAAAATTCTTATTTAGAAAAAAAAAAAAAAGGAACGGATAGAACCTTAGGACAAATGTTGGAAGCAAAGCTATACAGACAAAATCTTACACAGAAGCATACACATACACCCTCACTAAAAGAGGTAAATGGGGGAAAATCATAAATCTTGCTGTCAGAGACCACATCCTCAATTTGGGATGATTCGTTGTCTAAAGGAGGGAAGGAAGAAAGGAAAGAAAGAAAGAAAGAACGAAGGTAAAGTATAATAACGTTATTAAAATTAATTATTAAGAAAAAAAATCTTTAAAAAAAAAACATGGACGGATATAACCCTAGGACAAATGGTGGAAGCAAGACTATACAGACAAGATCTCACACAGAAGCATACACATACACATTCACAAAAAGAGGAAAAGGGAAAAAATCATAGATCTTTCTCCTGAAGTCCACTTCCTTAATTTGGGATGATTGGTTGTCTATTCAGGTATTCCACAGATGCAGGGTATATCAAGTTGATTGTGGAGCTTTAATCCGCTGCTTCTGAGGCTGCTGGGAGAGATTTCCCTTTCTCTTCTTTGTTCTCACAGCTCCCAGGGCTCAGCTTTGGATTTGGCCCTGCCACTGCGTGTAGGTCGCTGGAGGGCGTGTGTTTTTTGCTCAGACAGGATGGGGTTAAAAGAGCCGCTGATTCAGGGGCTCTGGAGCACTCAGGCCGGCGGGGAGGGAGGGGCACGGAGTGCGGGGCGGGCCTGCGGTGGCAAAGGCCGGCGTGACTTTGCACCAGCCTGAGGCGCGCTGTGCGTTCTCCCGGGGAAGTTGTCCCTGGATCCCGGGAACCTGGCAGTGGCGGGCTGCACAGGCACCGCGGAAGAGGGGTGTGGAGAGTGACCTGTGCTCGCACACAGGCCCCTTGGTGGCGGCAGCAGCAGCCTTAACGTCTCCCGCCCGCCTCTGGGGTCCGTGCTTTTAGCCGCGGTTTGCGCCCGTCTCTGGATTCCGCGCTTTCAGCCGCGGCTCGCGCCCGTCTCTGGATTCCGCGCTTTCAGCCGCGGCTCGCGCCCGTCTCTGGGGTCCGCGCTTTCAGCCGCGGCTCGCGCCCGTCTCTGGGGTTCGCGCTTTTAGCCGCGGCTCGCGCCCGTCTCTGGAGTTCCTTTAAGCAGCGTTCTTAAACCCCTCTCCTCACGCCCCAGGAAACAAAGAGGGAAGGAAAAGTCTCCTGCCTCTTCGGCAGGTGCAGACTTTTCCCCGGACTCCCTCCCAGCTAGCTGTGGTGCACCAACCCCTTCAGGCTATGTTCAAGCCGCCAACCCCAGTCCTCTCCCTGAGCTCCGTCCTAAACCGAAACCGGAGCCTCAGAGCCTCAGCTCGCAGCCCCGCCCGCCCCGGCGGGTGAGCAGACAAGCCTCTCGGGCTGGTGAGTGCCGGTCGGCACCGATCCTCTGTGCGGGAATCTCCCCGCTTTGCCCTCCGCACCCGTTGCTGTGCACTCCTCCGCGGCTTCGAAGCTCCCCCCTCCGCCTCCCGCAGTCTCCGCCCGCGAAGGGGCTTCCTAGTGTGTGGAAACTTTTCCTCCTTCACAGCTCCCTCCCACTGGTGCAGGTGCCGTCCCTATTCTTTTGTCTCTGTTTTTTCTTTTGCCCTACCCAGGTACGTGGGGAGTTTCTTGCCTTTTGGGAGGTCTGAGGTCTTCTGCCTGCCTTCAGTAGGTGTTCTGTAGGAGTTGTTCCACGTGTAGATGTATTTCTGGTGTATCTGTGGGGAGGAAGGTGATCTCCGCGTCTTACTCTTCCGCCATCTTCCGCCTTCCGGGTATTTGTTGATATATCCTAAGTGCTTAGGAAAGTGCCTGTGCAGTTTCTAGAGACCATAGCAGTGCATCACAGAGAACAAGAGAGAAGTAGTTTCTCACAACTCCTGCCTTCAGAAATTCACGTTCATTTGTTCAGCAGATTTACTGAGTGCCTACTTCTTGCTAAAACTGGGCGATGGGGGTTCAAAGAGGCTTTCTCACGTGGCGGGGGGCCCAATGACTGCGGCGCGGGGTGAGGAGTACGGGGGGTGGGTAGGGGGTGTGGGGGGACTTGCCCCTGCCCGCCTGCTCTTCGTTGAATGTCGATATTTTTCTATTTTATTCATATTTTGAAAGAACTAACTTTAACCTTGTTGATTTTCTCAGTTGTTCATCTGATTTCCATTTCATAGATATAAACTCTCTATGTTGGGTTTTCATTTTCATTCAGTATGAAATATTTTCTAGTTTACTTTGTAGTTTCTTCTTTGACATTTACATTACTCAGAAGAATATTTTAATTTCCAATATTTTTGGATTTTCTAAATAATTTCTTCTTTTTTGAA
This sequence comes from Globicephala melas, assembly GCF_963455315.2. Lineage (NCBI taxonomy): Eukaryota > Metazoa > Chordata > Mammalia > Artiodactyla > Delphinidae > Globicephala > Globicephala melas. The sequence goes on along the minus strand of NC_083318.1, from coordinate 100,592,243 downwards.
TTTCTTCTTTTTTGAATTTATTTCATTATGGTCAGAAAATATACTCTGTATGATTTAAATCCTCTTAAATTTATTGAAACATCTTTTAGACCCCAGCATATGGTTCAGGTACACTTGAAAGAGTGTGTATTCTGCTAACATTGGATGAAATATTCTATAAATGTCCATTAAGTCAAGTTGGTTGTTGATAGTGTTGTTCATGTCTTCTGTGTCCTTATGGACTTTTATTGTCTCTTTGTTCTATCAATGTCTGAAAAAAAAATTTACCTGTTTTTTCACCTAGTTCTTCTGAATATTGCTTCACATATTTTGAAGCTCTGTTATTAGTTATATATATTTAGGGTGTTTATTTGTTTTTAATAAATCAAATTTTTTATTACAAACTGCCCTTATTTATTTCAGTTAATGCTCCTTTTCTATTTTCACAAAATTAATGCAGCTATCTTATGGTTAGTGTATGCATGTTATATTTTTTCAATCCTATTACTTTTAAGTTATATGTGTCTTTATATTTATAGTGCATATCTTATAAACATCACACATTTGGATCTTACTTTCTTCTTCAGTCTGATAATCTCTGCCTTTTATTTGGCCCTTCACTAGAGCATAATGAAATAAAGAGAACAATATTTTCCTAGGGTTCTTACATTATATGTGAAGGGGAATAACATTAATTCAAATTAAGTTGTGAGAGGTTTGGGATACATGTTTTAATCCCTAGAGGAGACACAGAAAATAATACAAAGAAGTAAGTTAGAAAAGATAAAATGGAATACTAAAAATATGTTGCATAGGTCCAAAGGAGAAATAAAGGAATAATAAAGTAGAAAACAAATAGCAAGATGGTAGACTTAAATTCAACCATATCAAAAAATTTATATTAAATTTAAATACTTTATTTCTATGTATATTTTTAAATCTACACTTATTAGTTTTGCTTTAGACAGTCAAATCATTTATGGAAATTTAAAAATAAGAAATAAAATTGGTATTTTAAACATTTGATGAGATATTTACCATTTCTAGCATTCTTTATTCTTTCCGGTAGACCCAGATTTCTTTCTGGTTACATAACCTTATAACCTGAAGACTTCATTTAGAATTTCTTATAGTTCTCTTATGCTGGTGTTGAATTCTCACTTTCATTTTTTGAAATATCTTTACTTTTTGCTTTCATTTTTAAAGGATATTTTCACTAGATACAGAGGTCTAGGGTTTTTGTGTTTTTTTTGTTTTTTGTTTTTTTTTCTTTCAAGCACTCTAAACATGCTACTTCACTGTTTTCTGACTTGCATTGTTTCTGGAGAAAAACAAGCAATGTGTCTTTTTTCTCCAACTACTTTTAAATTTTTTCCTCTTTATTTTTGGCTTTCAAAAATATGATTATGATGTGCTTCAGTATGGCTTTCTTGATATTTATCGTGCTTGTGGTTTGTTGAGTTATTAAATCTATATATTATTACTTTCATCATATTTAGAAAATTTTCAGCTATTATTTCTTCAAGTATTTTTTTTACCCCATTTTCTCTTTCTGGGACCCCATAGACTGCTTATATTATCCCTGAAGATTTGTTTGGCTATATTTATTTTCAATTTTTTTCTTTCTGTTTCAGTTAGATACTTTTATTGATATATACTAAAGTTCTATGACCCTTTTTTCCTCTCCTGTCCAATTTAATGTAAATTTCAATCAATAAAACGTTAATTTTAGATATTCTATATTTTATTTCTAGCATTTCCACTTATTTCTTTTTGAGAGTTGTCATGGCTCTGCTGAAATATACCACATCTTTACCATAACATCCCTCTTTTTTTCTATAAACCCTTTAACAGTTTTGTAATAGTTGTTTTAAATTGGTTCTTCTATTCACCCCATTCAGAGCAGGAAACTGCCTCTGATATAGAAGCTACCATAGATTATTTCCCATCTGTGAAAGTCTTATTTCCTTCTGGAATTCTCGTATCTACTGTTTTTTTCTAGTCTCATAGAAAAAATAGGGTTTTATCTCTGTGGGTTTCTTGTTGTTACCATGACAGTGAAGTTCTTTCTACATCCTAACTGGTGGTGGAACACCAAGATTGTGTCTGTTTTACTCACCATTAAATCTCTAGTGCTTAATATAGTGATAGAAATTAAATATCTGTAGACCATAAATAAAAATGGAATGAAGATGTTTCAGATATGTGGACAAAATAAAATATGACATTCGCAGTTTATAGGGTAAAGTAATAGATGGTAGTTTAGGACCAGAATATTTTTAATGATGTTTTAAATAAGGGTGTCATTGTCTTTGAAAAGTCAAGTGCTATCTGGTGATAAAATCCATGACCTGGTATTATTCCTTGATCAGAACAAGTATGTAGTTGAGGGAATTCTCTCAGGCAACAATCTAGAATACAGAGATAAAAATCTAGATCTTGAGGGCTTCCCTGGTGGCGCAGTGGTTGAGAGTCCGCCTGCCGATGCAGGGGACGTGGGTTCGTGCCCCGGTCCGGGAGGGTCCCACATGTTGCGGAGCAGCTGGGCCCGCGAGCCATGGCCGCTGAGCCTGCGCGTCCAGAGCCTGTGCTCCACAACGGGAGGGGCCACGGCCACGAGAGGCCCGCGTACCGCAAAAAAAAAAAAAAAAAAAAAAAAAAATCTATGTCTTGAAAAAAATGGTGATTACTTTTGAAATCCAGAAGATTAAGGAATGGAGAACATCATGAGGAAAACACTCCCAATGGAGCATTTACCTCCCAAAGGCTCAAAACTCTCCAGTAACATCTACAGCTGGGTCAGGGTTTTTTGTTTCTTGTCTTGTTTAATTTCCAGCTCTTCTATGTTTATCCCATTCTTCTGGAAAACTGAAAACTGTTAAGAGTTTGACCTAACATTTGAGAGAAGACAGACCTTGAAAGTGAAGATCAAGTGTCCCCGTGCTGAGTGGCAAGAAGGTCTGTAACATCTGGGAATCAGGCCAAGGCTGGCATTTCCCTATGCCTGGTGTTAACCTATTGGTAGCAATGCATGGAATTATACTCCTTATTCCAAAACTTCTCAGGTCTCCTAATCTAAAAAGCATTATGTGAATTAAAGTAACAAAAGAAATTCAGTCTTTCCATTACACATTTTCCAATGTTATTTTTATTAAATTGGAAATAAGTACATTTTAAAATACCCACTAGCAAGAAATGGTATAGAATACAGATGCATCAAATAGTGTTGAAGTGCCCATTTATCTCTGACTTACGGATTGTGCCACATGTCCTGACCCCCAGAAGGCAAATTATGAGTTTCTCTGAGCCAGCAAGGGGTCTAATAGCCTATATCATGTCCATTCTCCACTAGTGCCAATGATATTACTCTAATACTGAAATGTTGATATCAATAGCATTGTGTTAGAGTTGCTGTTGTTATGCTGACATTGGCATCATTTTGCTGGCATTAAGCCTGTTGGCCTAGCTCCTCCATAGGCAATCATTATTGTTTCTAAAGGATTTATTCAATGCCTGCTTCAGTATATTTCTTTGTTGGACCTGCTCTTTAAGATCTGACAATATGTGATAAACAATGGTGGCAGCCAAAGACCCAAATAGTGAAATCAACTTTCAATAAATATACATGCATGTAGAGAGAACAGTACATTCATTGCAAAGGGGTGGTTGAATATAAAATTATGGAAGGAATGAGGTCAAAGGAAATTTTATACTCTTCCAATGGACTCTGAAAGGTTTCTCTTAAATAGGAAGATATTAGAAGCACTAAAGAAAAAGAGGACAGTGTGCAACTGTATGATGATTTCTAAGAAACTTAGAAGTTTGAGATTAAAAAGTTAAATTTTTAAATATTTTATACAATTTTTAAAGGTTATTTATATTTACAGTTATTGCAAAACATTGGCTATATCCCCTGTGTTACATAGTACATCCTTGTAGCCTATCTTACACCCAATAGCTTGTACCTCCCATTTCGCCAACCCTAATGGCTCCTCCCCTGCCTTTCCCCACTGGTAACCACTGGTTCATTCTCTATATCTGTGTGTCTGCTTCTCTTTTGTCATATTCACTAGTTTATTGTATTTTTTAGATTCCACATATAAGTGATATCATACAGTATTTGTCTTTCTCTGTCTAACTTATTTCACTTAGCATAATGTCCTCCAAGTCCATCCATGTTGCTGCAAATGACAACATTTAATTCTTTTTTATGGCTGAGTAGTATCCCACTGTGTGTGTGTGTGTGTATATATATATATATATATATATATATATATATATATATACCACATCTTCTTTATCCTTTCATCTGTTGATGGACACTTAGGTTGCTCCCACATCTTGGCAACTATAAATAATGCTGCTATGAACATTGAGGTGCTTGTATCTTCTTAAATTAGTGTTTTTGGGTTTTTTTGTACATATACCCAGGAGTGGAGTTGCTGGGTCATATGGTAGCTCTATTTTTAATTTTCCGAGGAAGCCCCATACAGTTTTCCACAATGGCTACACCAATTTACATTCCCACCAACAGTGTACAAGGTGTTCCCTTTTCTCCACATCCTGGCCGACATTTGTTATTTGCATTTTAAAAGGTTATATTTAACAAAATATATTTAAGTAGTATGAAAGGGAGACTGCAAGATCTGCAGAGGATGGGAAACAATTACCCCATCTGTAAATGATCACCATGGCTGACTAATATATTCTAAGTATATTTCAATCAAACACATAAGTTCCAACTTCTGTATCATGACCTTATATGACATGATGCTAACTGACTGATGAGGCTAGATGTAAGTTAATTTTGGACCTAAAATGACACAATTGGATCCACTTCCATAAAGCAAACTTCTTTGCCTCCAACTCTTCAGCCCTTATTCCACATCATGCCCTCAGCTTTGGGCACTGAGGACAGCCTCCTGTACTTCTTAGGTCAACTCTTTCCTTGACACAAGCCTCATTCCCCTTATCTCATTGACAAGAATACAACTTTTAGTCAACTACTTTGTCCAGGAATTTAGTTTAATTTAAAGTACATATAAATTTAACAAAATATAAAGTACTTAAGGATAAATCTAAAATGTATAAAGGATCTATATGTAGAAAACTACAAAACTCTAATGAAAGAAATCAGAAAAGATCTTAATAAATGGAGATACAGTCCATGTTCATGGATTGGAAGCAGGGAAGCAATATGGTCAAGCTATCAGTTCTTCCCCACTTGATCTATAAAGTCGATGAATTCTCAATCAAAATTCCAGTACGTTATTCTGTGGATATTGCCAAACTTATTCTAAACTGTATATATGGGAAGACAAAAGACCCAGAATAGTCAACACAACACTGAAGAGGAAGACAAAGTTGGAGGACTGACATTACCTGACTGCAAGATTTATTATAAAGCTACAATAAACAGGACAGCATGGTTTGGGGAAAAAAAGACATATACATCAATAGTATAGAATCAAAATCCCAGAAAGACACCTCTATGAATGCACGCAACCGATCTTTCACAAAGGAGTAGAGTCAATTCAATGTGGAGAGGATAGATTTTTCAACAAAAGCTGTTGGAATAATTGAATGTCTATATGCAAAATAATGAATCTAGACACAGACCTTACACTTTTCATAAAAATAAACCCAAAATGGTTCAGGGACCTTAACTGTAAAACCCCAAACCACAGAACTTCTAGAAGAGAGCATAGGAGAAAATCCAGGTGATGTTGGGTTTGGCGAAGGACATGTTAGATAAAATATCAAAGGCACAATCCATGAAAGAAGACGTTGAACTTTATTAAAATTAAAAATTTCTGCTCTGCAAAGGTACCTTTAAGAGAATCATAAAACCAGCCACAGATTGGGAGAAAATGTTAACAAAACATATATCTGATAAAAGACTTGTTTCTAAAATACACAAACAACTCCTAAAACAAAACAATAAGAAAATAAACATCCAATTTAAAAACGCTCAACAGATATAGCTCTAAAGAAAATACACAGATGGAAAATGAGCATATGAAATGATGTTCAATATCATTAGGAAATTGCAAATTAAAACAACAAAGTAGAAGTACACATCTACTAAAATGGCCAAAACCCATAAACTGGAAACACCAAACTCTAGCAAGGAGGTGGAGCAACAGGAATTTTCATTCATTGCTGATAGAAATGCAAAATAGTAAGCCATTTTTAGAAGACATTTTGGCATTTTCTTGCAAAGTTAAACATAGTCTTACCATATAATCTAGCAATCATGCTCTTAAGTATTTACTCAAATAAGTTGAAAATGTATGTCCACAAAAAACCCTGCACTTGAATGTTTACAGCAGCTTTATTCATAGTTGACAAAATTTGGAAGCAACCAAGATGTCCTTCAGTAGATGAATGAATAAACAAACTGTGACATATTCATACAATGGAATATTATTCAGCAATAAGAAGAAGTAAGCTATCAAGCCACAAAAATTCATGGAGGAATATTAAATGCATATTACTAGTTGAAAGAAGACAGTCTGAAAAGGCTACATACTATATGATTCCAATTACATAGCATTCTGGAAAAGCCAAAACTAGAGAGATAGCAAAAATATCAGTGTTTGCCTGGTGTGGGGGCAGAAAGGAACGAACAGAAGGAGGGATGAATATGTGAAGTAGAGGGGCTTTTTAGGGTAGTGAAACTATACTTTATGGCACTGTAACATTGGATACATGAGGTTATACATTTGTCAAAACCTATAGTATGCTAAAGCACAAAGAGTGAATGTCAATGTGCATAAATTTTTAAAATTCATTTAGGAGGTCAGAGGATCCCAGAGAAGGATAAATATCATAACAAGAGACTCTAATGGTATAAAACAAGATTGGGGACAAGGTACTGACATAAGTAGCTTTAGAAATGAATGAAGTCTATAAGACGAAAGGCAAATAGTACTGCACATAAATGTAACCTAGCTAATAAAGCTGTTTCTTATAGAGGAAGGGATTAACAACTCTGATACTGCTATATGTATGTATGTATGTGTATATATATATGCACACACACACATACTAGAATTGAACAAAAGGATTAGAACATGGTGAAAGCCAGGTTTTTTTTACTGCTGGAGTGGGAATTGACAGATAAGCAAGGGGAGGAGGCTAGAATGATCCATGTGTCAATGGATTAGAATTGGAGGCATCAGTAAGAATTCATCTTTGACTTGATATGCAGATTGTTACATATAGAAACATTTATGTTTGGGTATAAATACACGTAAATATACACACATTTTTTTTTGCTTTATTAGATGAAAGAATGTAAAACAAACAACACCCCAGTAGCAACAGGCACACTTAGTATCCGGATCTTGGTTTCTAATACTATTATCCAAAAAAAAAAGAAAGGAATCTGTGCTCCTTGGAAAAATGGCTGATTCTAGGATTGGGACAAGAAATATACAAGATGAGCCTTGAACATCTCATAGGTACATAGGTAAGGAAGTGCTCAAAAAATTGATGGGTGTACATCAAAGGGTAACAGGGACCAACTGAAAGAGCTCCCAATGGCCAAGGCTGGAACAATTTGAGCAACAAAATAAAGTAGTATTGTATTATAACTCAGAGTATAAAATAAATACTCATGAGTCTATACTGACATAAATAAATGATTGAATAAATTAATAAATGAGGAAGAAAAGACAAATATCCCATACAAAACATTCCAAATAAATTATGTACAAACTCCACCCTAAAGTAGGGGGACCTTATCTCCCCACTCCTTAAGTATGTGCTATGCATAGTGACTTCCTTCCAAAAAGTACAGAATGGAAAGGGGTTAAAAAAAAGAGTAGTTTTACAGTGGAGAAAATTGATGAACACTTCTTTAGCCAGGTGATCAAGATCAACATCAACTGTCATAAATCATAATCAAGTATATACCCTTGATAGGATGTGATGAAAATGGCCCTTACCATTGTAGTATTCCTGTCTAAAACATATAACCCCAGTCTAATCATGATAAAAAGCCATCATACAAATTCTAATAGAGGGGCTTCCTACAATATACTTGAACAGTACTCCTCAAAACTGTCAAGGTCATCAAAAATAAGGAAAGTCTAAGAAACTGTCATAGCCAAGAGGAACCTAAGGAGACATGACAAATAAATGCAATGTGGTATCTTGGAATAGAAAAAAAGAACATTATGTAAAAACTAAGAAAATCTAAATAAACTGTGGATTTCACAGTTTATAATAATGTAGCAGTATTGGTTCTTTAACTATAAGAAATGTACCATTCAAATATAATATGTTAATAATAGGGAAAACACTATGCAGGGAGTAGTGTTATATGTGGGATCTCTCTGCACTATCTGCTCAACTTTTTTTCTAAGTCTAAAACTATTCTAAAAAATAAAGTCTGTTAATTTTTAAAAAACCCTTTAAATCAGTTCTATTTTATATATTAACAACAATGGGAAATTAAAATTAAAATGCAATACCATTTAAATAGCATCAAAAACATAAAATATGTAGAGATAAAATTTATAAAACATAAGAGTGATATGTACACTGTAAAGCATAAGACATTACTGGGGGAAATTAAAGAAGTCCTAGATAAATGAAGATGTATTTTTTTCATGGACAGAAGTCCAAATATTGTTAACATGTCAATTCTCCTCAGACTGATGGAGACATTCAATGGAATACAAATCAAAATCCCAGCAGGTTTTTTGGTTTTCTTTTTTGGTAGAACTTGACAAGCTGGCTCTAATAAGTATATGGAAATGAAAAGTACCTAGAAAAGTTGAAACAAATTTTGAAAAAGAAGAATAAAACTGGAGGACTGATTTTAAGACTCACTATAAAACAACAGTATTGGAGTAAGGATAGATATAAAGATTAATGGAATGGAATAGGGAATCCAAAATTGAACACACATATGTATATGGTCAATTATTTTTAACAAAAACGAAACATTAGAAAAGGATAGTCTTTTCAACAATGGTGCTAGAACTATTGGATAGTCATATACAAAAAAAAAGTGATCTTTGGGGCTTCCCTGGTGGTGCAGTGGTACAGAGTCCGCCTACAGATGCAGGGGACACGGGTTCGTGCCCCGGTCCGGGAAGATCCCACATGCCGCGGAGCGGCTGGGCCCGTGAGCCATGGCCGCTGAGCCTGCGCGTCCGGAGCCTGTGCTCCGCAACGGGAGAGGCCACAACAGTGAGAGGCCCGCGTACCGCAAAAAAAAAAAAAAAAAAAAAAAAAGTGATCTTTGACTCACATCTCACACCGTATACAAAATATGATTCAAAATGGATCATAGACCTAAATGTTAGATATAAAATTTTAAAATTTCTAGGAAAAAATAAGAGGACGTATTTATGATTGGGGGTCCGATAAAGATTTTGTAAAACAAAAACAAAAACTATAAGAAAATAATCTCAAAATCATTATGCTAAACAGAAAAGAAAATCCAATGTGTGTGTACATAATGTAGGACTTCATTTTTATGATACGGTCGAAAAGAGAAATCAAGTCTGCACTGACAACAGACCAGTGGTTGCCTGGGTCTGGGGTTTGGGCTTAGGGATTACCTGCGATGGGGCACAAGAGAACTCTTCAGGTGCTGCACGTATTCTATATAATAATTGTGGTAGTCATACGGATAAGTCATTTGTCAAAACATCAAATGTACATTTAAAATGAGTGTATTTTATTATACATAAACTATACCTTTTAAAGTTGACTTTTACAAAAACAGAAGAGCCCTTTTTATGTGTTCCTTTTGCATTTAAAATTAAAAGGGAGGGAGGAAAAAGTAAGAAAAGGCTGAGATGAACCAATCCTCCCCACCCAACATGCCAATACCACCACCACCAACCCCCCTACCCCACCCTGCACGCTAAGCAGAACATTTTTTTTTAAGAATCAGAGAAACTATTTTAATTGGTTACATTTGTCCCATATGGTTCACAGGGAAATTTTTCGATTAAAGTGAGAGAATTTGTAAATGTAACCCAGGCCCAGGAAGGAGGCAAGTTATAAGTTAGTGTAATTAGGTCAAGGTTTTTATTTTGGGAGGAATAACATATAAACTTCAGTATTCTTGAGACTAAGGGATTCTGAGAAGAAAATCAATTTTTTGTGGCAGCAAAATATATTTGTTCTTAGACTATAAAACAGCAAAATGAGTGACAGCCATCACTGATGGAGAATTGGAACTAGATTTGAAGTATCTCTTTCCCTTCTGCTTTACCCCTTACTGATGGCCCAGAGAACATTCCTCTTCTTCACCCCACCCAGCCCCCTGAAGCTTGGGCAGCTGACCATATTTTGATATCCAAACAGCATGAGTGTGCAAAAGGAAGGAGGTGACTTGGAGTTGAAACTTTACTTTAGAATGATCTAGAAGTGACAATTTGTCAATAAATCATGTGGCTAAACCCAGCAGGAAGGAGCCCTGCCCAAGTGAGGACACTGCAAAATTTCATGGTGAACAGGGTGTGGATCTAGGGAGGGATGAAGAATTAGGGGCATTAATGAAATAAATTGATTGCAATCATTCTTCATGCATGCAGTTATTCAAGTCCCTCTCACATGCAAAGTCTGCTCAGACCCATTGCAGGACCCACAAGTTTTTTCAGTTATTGTCTTAAGCTCAAAGTCCTGACACAAATAATGTCAGTTCCCAGAGCAAAAACTCTGGTCGCTCTCCAAGGCATTTACAAAAGTGTACAATACCCTTCACAATCTGACCTCAACTTCCTTTACAACATCAATTGCTCTATAAGCTCAGCCTCCTCTCCTAGGCAGGCAATATCTAGCCTCTCTCTATTACTTACCACACCTAGCACATTATGCTCTTCTGTGTGTTGATGGCTCACTCTGGCTCTTCTTTCTTCCGTTACTGCCCCTAAGCAAACAACATTTCTATCACTATGCTGTGAGTTCCATAAGTGGAAGAAATGAAACTGATTCTTATTTGTATCCTTAGCACCTGGAACATGGTAAGTACTCAGTAAATGTCTGTTGTAAGAACTAAAACATTCAACTGTAAAAAAAAAAAAAAAAAAAAAATGGAGGCCTTTGCTTGCAGATAATTTAACTGAGTCAAACTTCATTGCTTTTTCTCCGTACGTCAGTCTGGAAATCTGGAACTGGAAGTGGAACTCTAATCTACATGGTGCTTAGTAAGCAGTGGCATTCAAGTAATAATTTACACAAGTAGATACAGGCATTTTCTTTGCTGGCATGTCATATCTACATGCACGTTGTTTCTCTTCCTTGTCTGTTTATCCAGGAGGACTGAGAATCAATTTATTAGAAGCCCCACTCTTTCTGGTTTGTGCTTCAGTGTACGATTTGGGGGAAGAACTAAGGGAGGCTTAAAACACAGTTATAACATGACAGAGAAAGAAAGGGAACAAAAGAATGTGTAGGAGATGATTAAGTGCTTCTGAATTTACACAGTGAAATATGGACAGTTTAAATGTCTTTGCTACTTGCTTCTTTTCAGACTGTGAGCTGTTTCAAACACCCCATGCTGCTCCGAGATTAATTGAGTTCTGCATGCTTTCGGTTTGCTCCGGGTACCAAGGAGAAAGGATTTCCACAGAACCTGTATTTGCCAGAGCAAAGAGAATATCTCATTAATGTATGATTAATAGTCATTTGTAAAGTGATTAATTAGTCATTTTGACAATAAACTGAGTCTATGTACATGCCTTTGCTGGACTCAAGTTTCACATGTAGAAGAAAAAGAGAATGTCTTGCTCCTCCTTGCTTTCTTCCTGCACCAAGACTAGAAAAATCCAAAGACCTTTGCATATTCTGGTCTTGCCTGATTTCATCTGGTTTGTCTTTAAGAACAAAGGCCCTGAAATGGAAGCTCTCCAGCATGATTGATGGCTTCTCTTTCTATTTGCAAGTTGGAAATACAGAGAACAATTTTTTTCCCTGTAGGTCCTACTGCTTATTGGTACAAGAGTTATTTCCACTTTGCCATAGAATTGATTTGCAACATTGGTGTATGAGTTTGTATATTTTTCTCACTGGCCCGTCACAAAGCATAAGTCAGCAAGTCTTCTGCAGTATGATGGATTATGTAGCCAGGAGCCTCCTAGTAATGTTTCCATTAAAAGGATGAGCACATTGTCATTAACTTTGGGGGGCTGGAATCATCCAAATTCTGTACCTTGACATCTCACAAACTATATTATTTAGTAGCACTCATTTCCCCCACATCCAATACTATCCACTGAACCTCGGGTAGGTTCCTGAATCTCTGATCGCCCATTCTGTAAAATAATGACATTAGTAACACACTAAAGGATCAATAGCAATAGGTCTAAGCTTACATCCTGCTTCCTACCAAATAAAACCACTTATTTAATTCAAAAGAGGAAAAGAACAAAGTGGGGAAGAACACATCCTTATCTAAACTGTTACAAAGAATCATTCCTTTCAAGACATACTGAAGCACGTTAAGAACTTAATTAACCAAATGAAAACAGGAGCAGAAAAATCATACTTAAAACTCCTGATTTCTAGTTTTTTGTTAAAACCATTTGGTAGCATAGAAATGCTCATCTCCTCCTCTCCTTGTCTTTCCTCTCCTCCATCTCTGTACGGTTTGGTGTAAGAATTATATGAGTGTGAGAGGGAGGTATATTACCAGAAGGCTCTTTTAGAACACATTTCAGTAAAACTAAATAAAACAATGTAATAAAATAAATATTAAAAACTAATTGTGATGTGTCTGGGAGAGGCATCACAGTGGTTAAAAAAAACAAACTGGCTTTGGATTATGACAGCTGGGTTTGAATCTTGGCTTCACTAATTTTTAATTGCATAGCATGAACAAGTAGCAATTTTATTAAGCCTCAGTTTTACTTGTAAAATAAATATACTAGCATTTATCTATGAATATTGTAAGATTCAGATTTAATGCCTATAAAATGTACAAACAATGTCTGACACATAACTAAGTTTCCCTAAACTGATGTTAGATATCTAGATATCTATGCCTGTGTGAGTGTGTGTGTGTGTGTGTGTCCAACACTTTTAGTATCATTATTTCTCATCATTGAGAGATGCAACATGCCTACATAGCTTCAGGTACAACCATGGGGATATAGTTAAATGTGAGGGTCCAAGTGCTCTAGGGGCATATAGGAACGCCTGAAAAGAGATCTGCAGATTCTGAACAACCAAGGTCTATACCAATAAGAGATGAAGAAAAGTTTGTCTTCAGAACATTCTGTTACATAGCCCTGACTTTAGTTACAACCTTTCTGGAGAATATTTAGACTGAAAATTATATCTTTTAATAACTGACAGGTTATTTTTTTTCCATATTAACAGTCAACACACTGAAAAGCACACTGTATCACCAGTTATCCTTGACAGACATGGCCATATTACCATTTTCCAAAATTGTGTGACTCAGATGGGGAAATGAGAGGCCTCTGAAGTGGAGAGCTTAAAGAATACAGCTAATATTCTATTCTAATATTCTTCTCTTATCATTTTAAGACATATTTTCTTTTCACATTTTATCATCTCTGATTGAAATCAGAAATGTCTTATAATCAATAGTCGGCCTCAGTTTAATTGGCAGCATTTTTTATTTCTTAATGGAACATAAAATATTAGTGTGACATAATTGATGAAGTCTTAGATTTGATGAAATATATTAAGTGGCTTGTGTGAACAAGAGCAGATATTTCCATAGAATACTCAGGGATTCCATTAGGTGGCCTCCGGAGGGCAATGAGGGTACCACAATGGGACAGCAGAGCCCATGTCTGTACACTGCATACCACTTGTCAATTTAGCCAATATTTAAGGTGAAAGAGCTGTTATGGATTTTGGTGGCAGAATATGTCTCAATTTAATAACAGTATAATTGAGAAGAGTGTTAGATAGAGTAGCAACTTTTTTGAATATGTAATAATAATTTCTATAAAGCATAAAACAATGGCCCTATCTTCTGAGTTAAGCATAGTAAACTTAATAGGAATTAATAGAGTGCTTTATTGTCACTTGACAACTTCCATTACCAAATTCACTATAAAACTAAATTATATATCTCTAAGAAAACTCAATCAATATCATAGCCAAGTCATGATGTTATTTTATGTAATTTCAAGCCAGCAATAAATATCTTTTGATTTTTTGATTTGCTCTAAGTGTCTGAAATGAAGTGAAATACTACCTGAAAGCAACTAGTTGACATCTTCCATTTTATTCTTAAGTTTTCTTAAGTCTTTGAATTCAGTCCTCCCAGGAATATTTTTTACCTTAAGAAATTTCTGGCTATAGTCTTACTTTTTTTCAGTTAATGCAAATGACATAATGACAGGATCATATGTATTATTTATAAATGGATAAGAAAATGAGCTTTATCTTTGGCATGAATGATTCCTGCTCTAAAATAAGGAAGAATGTTATATTACTAAAGATTTGTAATAATGAGAAAGTTACTGAGAAAGGTGTTGAATTATCCTTTCTTTCAAATAGAATTTACTTTTCATATCTATTACTTAGAATTTACCTACTATAGTTAGGGAGAAAAAAGTGAGTTCTAAATCCCCAGTTAAATCATAACTATGTTTTAATTCAATGATAGACATTCATTTACCAAAATCTGTAGTAGGTGGGACTCTCAGAAATAAAGAATAAAGTTTGTCTTCCCTGAATTATGTAACTTAAATCAAAATTGGGCACATCAAACATATTCCAAATTAGTAATATATTACACTCCTTCTTAAATATGTTCAGACATGGGGATTAAAGAGGGATTTTTCCATTAAGCTAAAAAGCAATGATAAAGCACAATAAGCCAATCCCAGATTCATATTTATTTTTTTAATTTATTTATTTTTATTTATGCTTTGGCTGTGTTGGGTCTTTGTTGCTGCACACGGGCTTTCTCTAGTTGTGGCGAGCGGGGAATACTCTTTGTTGCGGTGCACGGGTTTCTCATTGTGGTGGCTTCTCTTGTTGTGGAGCACGGGCTCTAGGCAAGCGAGCTTCTGTAGTTGTAGCACGCGGGCTCAGTAGCTGTGGCTCGCAGGCTCTAGAGTGCAGGCTTGGTAGTTGTGGCACATGGTCTTAGTTGCTCACAGCATATGGGATCTTCCCGGACCAGGGCTCAAACC